>NC_143030.1:43376564-43534898 GCF_057628025.1 Oncorhynchus mykiss | reverse complement strand
TGTCTGTCTGTCTGTCTGTCTGTCTGTCTGTCTGTCTGTCTGTCTGTCTGTCTGTCTGTCTGTCTGTCTGTCTGTCTGTCTGTCTGTCTGTCTGTCTGTCTGTATGTATGTATGTATGTATGTATGTATGTATGTATGTATGTATGTATTTGCTTCTCCTTTTTCTCCTCTGTTGTCACTATGTCACCAGAAGACCAGGGGACCACACTGTCTGTTCTGGGCCCAGCAACATCTAGTTTTAAATTAATAAACACATTTATTAGATTTATTAAGAAGAAGAATTACTGAAAAAAGGCCTAATAGATGACCATTGGTTGATAGTACCTTATTGTCACGTTCTGACCTTTATTTCCTTTGTTTTGTATTTATTTAGTATGGTCAGGGCGTGAGTTGGTGTGGGCAGTCTATGTTTGTTTTTCTATGATTTGGGGCATTTGTATGTTTCGGCCTAGTATGGTTCTCAATCAGAGGCAGGTGTCATTAGTTGTCTCTGACTGAGAAACATACTTAGGTAGCCTGGGTTGCACTGTTTGTTTGTGGGTGATTGTCTATGTTGATTGCTGGTGTCAGCACAGTTCTCATTAGCTTCACGGTCGTTATTTCGTTTATTGTTTTTGTATAGTGTGTTTCAGTGTTCAGTGTTTTCTTTATGAAAATTCATGATGAACACACACCACGCCGCATTTTGGTCCTCCGATCCTTCTCGCCTCTCCTCTTCAGATGAAGAGGAGGACTTCCATGACACTTATAAAAGCCTTATTACTTACTGTATATTGCAAATTAGTGCCTGGCTGTCATATTAAATAAACAGTATCATATAGAGCCAAAATATCAATGAACTGGCCAGTGTGTGTCTCTCTCTCTCTCTCTCTCTCTCTCTCTCTGTTTTTTCTGTACCTCCACCGCATTTGACTACGCTGCAGCAGCTGAGCGGTAAAAAACAGAAAATAAAAATAACAAATAATTAAACAATAGCAGTATAATAACAGTAGTGAGGTTATATACAGGGGGTACCGGTACAGAGTCAATGTGTGTAAAAGAGGGGTCTAGGTAGCCCTTTGATTAGTTGTTCAGGAGTCTTAAGGCCTGGGTCTAGCAGCTGTTAAGAAGCTTTTTGGACCTAGACTTGGCGCTCCAGAACCGCTTGCCATACGTTAGCAGAGTGAACAGTCTATGACTAGGTTGGCTGGAATTTTTAGGGCCTTCCTCTGACACTGCCTGGTATAGAGGTCAAGGATTGCAGGAAGCTTGGCCCCAGTGATTTACTGGGACATACGCACTATCCTGTGTAGTGCCTTGCTGTCAAAGGCTGAGCAGTTGCCATACCAGGCAGTGATGCAACCAGTCAGGATGCTATCGATGGTGCAGCTGTAGAACCTTTTGAGGATCCAAGGACCCATGCCAAATCTTTTCATTCTCCTGAGGGGGAATAGGCTTGTTGTGCCCTCTTCACAACTGTCTTAGTATGTTTGGACCAATATAGTTTGTTGGTGATGTGGACACCAAGGAACTTGAAGCTCTCAATCTGCTCCACTGCAGCCCTGGCGATGAGAATCGGGGCAAGCTCAGTCCTCTTTTTCCTGTAGTCCACAATCATCTCCTTTGTCTTGATCACGTTGAGGGAGAGGTTGTTGTCCTGGCACCACACAGCCAGGTCTCTGACCTCCTCCCGAAATCAAATCAAATAAAATACAATTTTATTTGTCACATACACATGGTTAGCAGATGTTAATGTGAGTGTAGCGAAATGCTTGTGCTTCTAGTTCCGACAATTCAGTAATAACCAACAAGTAATCTAACTAACAATTCCAAAACTACTGTCTTATACACAGTATAAGGGGATAAAGAATATGTACATAAGGATATATGAATGAGTGATGGTACAGAGCAGCATAGGCAGGATACAGTAGATGGTATCGAGTACATGAGGTGAGTATGTAAACAAAGTGGCATAGTTAAAGTGGCTAGTGATACATGTATTACATAAGGATGCAGTCGATGATATAGAGTACAGTATATACGTATGCATATGAGATGAATAATGTAGGGTAAGTAACATTATATAAGGTAGCATTGTTTAAAGTGGCTAGTGATATATTTACATAATTTCCCATCAATTCCCTTTATTAAAGTGGCTGGAGTTGAGTCAGTGTCAGTGTGTTGACAGCAGCCACTCAATGTTAGTGGTGGCTGTTTAACAGTCTGATGGCCTTGAGATAGAAGCTGTTTTTCAGTCTCTCGGTCCCAGCTTTGATGCACCTGTACTGACCTCGCCTTCTGGATGATAGCGGGGTGAACAGGCAGTGGCTCGGGTGGTTGATGTCCTTGATGATCTTTTTGGCCTTCCTGTGACATCGGGTGCTGTAGGTGTCCGCCAGGATGCTCTCGATTGTGCATCTGTAGAAGTTTGTGAGTGCTTTTGGTGACAAACCGAATTTCTTCAGCCTCCTGAGGTTGAAGAGGCGCTGCTGCGCCTTCTTCACGATGCTTTCTGTGTGAGTGGACCAATTCAGTTTGTCTGTGATGTGTATGCTGAGGAACTTAAAACTTGCTACCCTCTCCACTACTGTTCCATCGATGTGGATAGGGGGGTGTTCCCTCTGCTGTTTCCTGAAGTCCACAATCATCTCCTTAGTTTTGTTGACGTTGAGTGTGAGGTTATTTTCCTGACACCACACTCCGAGGGCCCTCACCTCCTCCCTGTAGGCCGTCTCGTCGTTGTTGGTAATCAAGCCTACCACTGTTGTGTCGTCCGCAAACTTGATGATTGAGTTGGAGGCGTGCGTGGCCACGCAGTCGTGGGTGAACAGGGAGTACAGGAGAGGGCTCAGAACGCACCCTTGTGGGGCCCCAGTGTTGAGGATCAGCGGGGTGGAGATGTTGTTGCCTCAGTACTGGTACTAAACACCTCCCTACATCGTTGTTGGTGATCAGTCCTACACTGTTGTGTCATCGGCAAACTTAACGATGGTGTTGGAGTCGTGCCTGGTCATGTAGTCATGAGTGAATAGGGTGTACAGGAGGGGACTGAGCACACACCCCTGAGGGACCCGTGTTGAGGATCAGTGCGGCGGATGTGTTGTTATTGACCCTTACCACCTGAGGACGGCCCGTCAGGAAGTCCAGGATCCAGTTGCAGAGGGAGGTGTTTAGTACCAGGGTCCTTACCTTAGGGATGAGCTTTGAGGGCGCTATGGTGTTGAACGCTGAGCTGTCGTCAATGAATACCATTCTCACATAAGTGTTCCTTTTGTCCAGGTGGGAAAGGGCAGTGTTGAGTGCAACAGAGATTGCATCATCTGTGAATCTGTTTGAGTGGTATGCAAATTGGAGTGGTTCTCGGGTTTCTGAGATAATGGTCTTGATCTGAGCTATGACCAGCCTTTCAAAGCACTTCATGGCTACAGAAGTGAGTGCTCCTTGTCTGTAGTCATTTAGGCAGGTTACCTTAGAGTTCTTGGGCACAGGGACTATGGCGGTCTGCTTGAAACATGTTGTATTACAGACTCAGTCAGGGGCAAGTTGAAAATGTCAGTGAAGACACTTGCCAATTGGTCAGCGCATGCTCGCAGTACACATCCTGGTAATCCGTCTGGCTATGCGGAGTTGTGAATGTTGACCTGTTTAAAGGTCTTACATCGGCTACGGAGAGCGTGATCACATAGTCGTCCGGAACAGCTGATGCTCTAATGCATGCTTCAGTGCCTCGAAGCGAGCATAGAAGTGATTTTGCTCATCTGGTAGGCTCGTGTCACTGGGCAGCCCATGGCTGTGCTTCGCTTTGTCTGTAATAGTTTGCAAGCCCTGCCACATCTGACGAGCGTTGGAGCCGGTGTAGTACGATTCAATCTTTGTCCTGTATTGACGCTTTGCCTCTTTGATGGTTCGTCGGAGGGCTTAGCTAGATTTCTTATAAGCTTCTGGTTAGAGTCCTTGAAAGTAGCAGCTCTACCCTTCAGCTCAGTGAGGATGTTGCCTGTAATCCATGGCTTCTGGTTGGGGTATGTACGTATGGTCACTGTGAGGACAACATCATTGATGCACTTATTGATGAAGCCAGTGACTGATGTGGTGTACTCCTCAATGCCATTGGAAGAATCCTGGAACATATTCCAGTCTGTGCTAGGAAAACAGTCCTGCAGCTTAGCATCTGCTTCATCTGGCCACTTTTTTATAGACCGAGTCACTGTTTCCTGCTTTAGTTTTTGCTTGTTAGCAGGAATCAGGAGGATAGAATTATGGTCATGTTTTCCAAATGGAGGGCGAGGGAGAGCTTTGTATGCATCTCTGTGTGTGGAGTAAAGGTGGTCTAGAGTTTTTTTTCTCTCTGGTTGCACATGCCGGCAGAAATGAGGTAAAAACAGATTTGAGTTTCCCTGCGTTAAAGTCCCCGGCCACTAGGAGCGCCGCCTCTGGATGAGCGTTTTCCTGTTTGCTTATGGCCGTATACTGCTCATTGAATGTGGCCTTAGTGCCAGCATCAGTTTGTGGTGGTATATAGACAGCTACAAAAAATACAGATGAAATCTCTCTTGTTAAATAGTGTGATCTACAGCTCATCATGAGATATTCTTCCTCAGGCAAGCAAGACCCTCTAGACTACCCTCTATTTTATTATCGATTGATTGTACATTGGCTAATAGGACCGATGGTAAAGGGTTGACTACCCTCTCGGTGTCAGATCTTTACAAGGCACCCGGACCTTTGTCCCTGATACCGCCATCTCTTTCTCCTGCGAATGACGGGGATGAGGGCCTTGTCGGGCATCTGAAGTAAATCCTTCCCATCCGACTCGTTGAGGAAAAAGTATTCCTCGAGTACAGGGTGAGTAATCGCTGTCCTGATATCTAGAAGCTCTTTTCGGTCAGAAGACACGGTGGCAGAAACATAATGTACAAAATAAGTTACAAAAAACGCAAAAAAACATACACAATAGCACAATTGGTTACGGTATCGGAAATGGCAGCCATCTCCCTCGGGGCCATTCACCATTGTAATGTTTTTAAAATGGTATAACTGCCTTAATTTAGCTAAACCCCAGGAAGAGTATCCATAATAAATACCAATACAAATACCTTTAATAGTCTGTTGTATAGGAATACTCAGCATGCTAAGATTAAAGGTTTACTCTGTCATTTTTGGACTTGTCCCAGAAAGTTAACACAAAGATTTTGGTAAACACAAATTATCTCTAAAAAGGAACATTGGTGATTATAGTCTCTTCTTTCCACGAGCATCATGATCTTAACATTATGATCTCTAGCCTTACAATTTATTTAATGAACATTTTGTAGCCATTAGTTCAGTGGCTGGTTGACAAATCCAGCCTTTTAGCAATTGGACAATTGCTGATGCCCTTGAAAACATACAATTTGCCACACCAAAATGACAAATATGTGAAATCTGGCCTGCTGGCCCATGGACTATTGGGGACCACGTAGCCCCTCATGCATAAGAGAAAAAGAACAACTGACAACAACAAATAAATGCAAATAAACAATACCCAGACACGTGTTCAATGGTCCAATGGTTTGGGCAAACGTGAGAAGTACTGTACGGAAGCTGAGATATCGTATGCATCACACTTGCATGGGTTGGATTGCATGCATAGAGTTTCTTTGGTGAATTGTGTGCAGTACCTATTCACTGAATGGTTCCTGGTTGACTAGGTTGGACCAGGTACATTTTGATTGTAATCAATGTTTCGGTTTGAGCAGAAAACCTGCAGACAGGGTTTGTGGAAGGCTGCCAAACAGAGCCACTGTGCCTGGAGAGAATGTTCACTTCAATTTCCCCTACACTCTGTCTATTTGTAAAGGGATCACACTCTCTACGATTTCAATTACCTCTCTCAGTCGTTCTTTCTCCAGTTGAGCAGTTTGGCAAAGTTGGGTAAAAATTTGGACGGAAAGAGGTATTTGTGCATTATACCCTACACCACCCACTTCTGCTCCCCATGCCCACCCTCCCATCCCTCTTTCCCACTCATCTCTTACCTCTCTTCCTCCCTCTTTCCCTCCCCCTTTTCCCCCCGCCCTTCCCTCCCACCCTTCCTCCTGCCCCGAACCCTCTCTTCCATGACACATGTTGGAGAAGCAGACAGAGGAGTTAATAAAGCACGAAGCCATGCTGTTATGTCTGGCAGCTGTGCAGGCATATTGTATACAGAGTTAACGCTTTTGGAAAATAAATTATTTACTTTTCTCCAAAGTTGTCTTTGCGGCTCCACAAACAAGATATGTTGACATTTATTAATGGAAATGTGGATAGTTTTCCTGTTGACATTAATCCTGCTATTTCCATACAACTATATTCCCCTTCCAGCTATTAACCAGTTTAATCTATACCAACATAATTTCCAATGAAAGCCAATATGCCATGTTATCTCTGGAGACTTTGGTACTGATATGCCAATTGAAAAATCTATTTTCTTTATTTTGTGCTATTAATTTCATTGACTTGTTGCTGTGGCATTGCTATTGAATGATCAGTCCCTTTCGTTGTGTAGTCTAACCCCATAGCTTGAGACTAACATCCAGCTCAAATCAACCAACCCCTGCACATTTCTTGTTCTGTCTATCAAACTCTCATTATTCTTCTTACGGACAGAACACTTAGGTCCTCAGCCCCTTCCTGCTAACTGCTACAGACATGACCATCTCTCTGGCAATGAGTGGTTGGCAGGAAAAGATGTGTGCACGGGCCATATCTAACAGATATTTGGGCAGCATTCACCCTGGCATCTGTTTAAACATTAGCCCACTTTTCGGTGGGCATGTTTGTACCCCTGCCACCCTGTGAGAATGGACTCCTGATGGCAGGGAATTTGAGGTGACCTGGAAAAAATGAGTTAGGTTGGAGTCAGGGGACCTACTCTTAAGATGTAGAGTGTGTGTTAGTGTCCAAGACCACTCCCCTCTTCTCTCTCCAACTTTCTTACTGAATTCTCTGCTGCAAAAGCATGTCATAGAGTATGGCATACAGTATGTACAGATGAAGTCGGAAGGTAACATATACTTTAGCCAAATACATTTGAATTCCTGACATTTTATCCTAGTAAAAATTCCCTGTCTTAGGTCAGTTAGGATCACCTCTTCATTTTAAGAATGAAATGTCAGAATAATAGTAGAGAGAATGATTTATTCAGCTTTTATTTCTTTCATCACATTCCCAGTGGGTCAGAAGTGTACATACACTCAATAATATTTGGTAGCATTGCCTTTAGATTGTTTAACTTGGGTCAAACGTTTCGGGTAGCCTTCCACAAGCTTCCTACAATAGATTGGGTGAATTCTGACCCATTCCTCCTGACAGAGCTGGTGTAACTGAGTCAGGTTTGTAGGCCTACCTGCTCGCACATGCTTTTTCAGTTCTGCCCACTAATTTTCTATGGGATTGAGGTCAGGCCTTTGTGATGCCCACTCCAATAACTTGACTTTGTTGTCCTTAAGCCATTTTTCCACAACTTTGGAAGTATGTTTGGGGTCATTGTCCAGTTGGAAAACCCATTTGTTCACCGATGTCTTGAGATGTTGCTTCAATATATCCACATCATTTTTCATCCTCATGATGCCATCTATTTTGTAAAGTGCACCAGTCCCTCCTGCAGCAAAGCATCCCTACAACATGATGCTGCCACCCCCGTGCTTCACGGTTGGGATGGTGTTCTTCGGCTTGCAAGCATCCCCCTTTTTCCTCCAAACATAATGATGGTCATTATGGCCAAACAGTTCTATTTTTGTTTCATCAGACCAGAGGACATTTCTCCAAAAAGTACGATCTTTGTCCTCATGTGCAGTTGAAAACCGGCTTTTTAATGGTGGTTTGGGAGCAGTGGCTTCTTCCTTGCTGAGGGGCCTTTCAGGTTCCTCCAGCATCTTCACAAGTTCCTTTGCTGTTTTTCTGGGCTTGATTTACACTTTTCAAATCAAATCAAAGTTTATTTGTCACGTGCACCTTACAGTGAAGTGCTTACTTACAGGCTCTAACCAATAGTGCCAGAAAAGATGTTAGGTGAACAATAGGTAAGTAAAGAAATAAAACAACATTGAAATGACAGGCTATATACAGTTGCGAGGGTATAACATTAGCGAGGCTACATAAATACACCGGTTAGTCAGGCTGATTGAGGTAGTATGTACATGTAGATATGGTTAAAGTGACTATGCATATAGGATGAACAGAGAGTAGCGGTAGCGTAAAAGAGTTGTTGGCGGGTGGAGGGTGGCGGGACACAATGCAGATAGCCCGGTTAGCCAATGTGTGGGAGCACTGGTTGGTCGGCCCAATTGAGGTAGCATGTACATGAATGTATAGTTAAAGTGACTATGCATATATGATAAACACAGAGTAGCAGCAGCGTAAAAAGAGGGTTTGGGGGTGGATGGGGTGGGCACCTGTTCAGGAGTCTTATGGCTTGGGGGTAAAAACTGTTGAGAAGCCTTTTTGTCCTAGACTTGGCACTCTGGTACCGCTTGCCATGTGGTAGTAGAGAGAACAGTCTCTGACTGGGGTGGCTGGGGCCTTTGACAATTTTTAGGGCCTTCCTCTGACACCGCCTGGTGTAGAGGTCCTGGATGGCAAGCAGCTTAGCCCCAGTGATGTACTGTGCCGTACGCACTACCCTCTGTAGTGCCTTGTGGTCAGATGCCGAGCAATTGCCGTACCAGGCAGTGATGCAGCCAGATGCTCTCGATGTTGCAGCTGTAGAACCTTTTGAGGATCTCAGGACCCATGCTAAATATTTTTAGGTTCCTGAGTATAGGCTTTGTCGTGCCTTCTTCACAACTGTCTTGGTGTGTTTGGACCATTCTAGTTTGTTGTTGATGTGGACACAGAGGAACTTGAAGCTCTCAACCTGCTCCACTACAGTCCCGTCGATGAGAATGGGTGCGTGCTCGGTCCTCCTTTTCCTGTAGTCCACAATCATCTCCTTTGTCTTGGCTACGTTGAGGGATAGGTTGTTATTCTGGCACCACACGGCCAGGTCTCTGACCTCCTCCCTACAGCCTGTCTCGTCGTTGTTTATGATCAGGCCTACAAACTGTGTCCTCTGCAAACTTAATGATTGTGTTGGAGTCGTGCCTGGCCATGCAGTCGTGGGTGAACAGGAGGGGTACATGAGGGGACTGAGCACACACCCCTTTGGAGCTCCAGTGTTGAGGATCAGCGTGGCAGATGTGATGCTACCTACCCTCACCACCTGCGGGCGGCCCGTCAGGAAGTCCAGGATCCAGTTGCAGAGGGAGGTGTTTAGTCCCAGGATCCTTAGCTTAGTGATGAGCTTTGAGGGTACTATGGTGTTGAACGCTGAGCTGTAGCCAATGAATAGCATTCTCACATAAGTGTTCCTTTTGTCCAGGTGGGAAAGGGCAGCGTGGAGTGCAATAGAGATTGCATCATCTGTGGATCTATTTGGGCGGTATGTAAATTGGAGTGGGTCTAGGGTTTCTGGGATAATGGTGTTGATGTGAGCCACGACCAACCTTTCAAAGCACTTCATGGCTATGGACGTGAGTGCTACGGGTCTGTAGTCATTTAGGCAGGCTGCCTTTATGTTCTCGGGCACAGGGACTATGGTGGTCTGCTTGAAACATGTTGGTATTACAGACTCAATCAGGGATTTGTTGAAAATGTCAGTGAAGACACCTGCCAGTTGGTCAACATATGCCCAGAGCACACGTCCTGGTATTCCGTCTGGCCCTGCAGCGTTGTGTTTGTTGACCTGTTTAAAGCTCTTACTCACATCAGCTACGGAGAGCATGATCACACAGTTGTCTGGAACAGCTGATGCTCTCATGCATGCCTCAGTGTTGCTTGCCTCGAAGCGAGCATAGAAGTGATTTAGCTCGTCTGGTAGGCTCGTATCACTGGGAAACTGTGCTTCCCTTTGTAGTCTGTCCTACACCGAGTGCCGGAGCCGGTGTAGCATGATTAAATCTTAGCCCTGTACTGACGCTTTGCCTGTTTGATGGTTCATCGCAGCGCATAGCAGGATTTCTTGTTAGCTTCCGGGTTAGAGTCCCGCACCTTGAAAGCAGCAGCTCTACCCTTTAGTGCAGTGTGAATATTGCTTGTAATCCATGGCTTCTGGTTGGGTTATGTACATACAGTCACTGTGGGGACGATGTCCTCGATGCACTTACTGAGGAAGCCAGTGACTGATGTGACGTACTCCTCGATGCCATCGAAGAATCCCGGAACATGTTCCAGTCTGTGATAGTAAAACAGTCCTGTAGTTTAGCATCTGCTTCATCTGACCACTTTTTTTGTAGACCGGGTCACTGGTGCTTCCTGCTTTAATTTTTGCTTGTAAGCAGAAATCAGGAGGATAGAGTTGTGGTCAGATTTACCAAATGGAGGGCGAGGGAGAGCTTTGTATGCGTCTCTATGTGTGGAGTACAGGTGATCTACAATGAAATAATCAGTCTATAATTTTAATGGTAGGTTTATTTGAACAGTGAGAGACAGAATAACAATAACAAAATTCAGAAAAATGCATGTCAAAAATGTTATAAATTGATTTGCATTTTAATGAGGGAAATAAGTATTTGACCCCCTCTCAATCAGAGATTGAAGACACCTGTCCACAGAAGCAATCAATCAATCAGATTCCAAACTCTCCAACATGGGCAAGATCAAAGTGCTCTCCAATGATGTCAGGGACAAAATTGTAGACCTACACAAGGCTGGAATGGGCTACAAGACCATCGCCAAGCAGCTTGGTGAGAAAGTGACAACAGTTGGTGTGATTATTAGCAAATGGAAGAAACACAAAATAACTGTCAATCTCCCTCTGCCTGGGGCTCCATGCAATGCCCGTAGGTCCCCCTGCTCAAGAAAGCACATTTACATGCCCGTCTGAAGTTTGTCAATGAACATCTGAATGATTCAGAAGACAACTGGGTGAAAGTGTTGTGGTCAGATGACACCAAAATGGAGCTCTTTGGCATCAACTCAACTTGCCGTCTTTGGAGGAGGAGGAATGCTGCCTATGACCCCAAGAACACCATCCCCACCGTCAAACATGGAGGTGGATACATTATGCTTTGGGGGTGTTTTTCTGCTAAGGGGACAGGACAACTTCACCGTATCAAAGGGACAATAGAAGGGGACATGTGCCGTCAAATCTTGGGTGGGAACCTCCTTCCCTCAGCCAGGGCATTGAAAATGGGTCGTGGATGGGTATTCCAGCATGACAATGGCCCAAAACACACGGCCAAGGCAACAAAGGAGTGGCTCAAGAAGAAGCACATTAAGGTTCTGGAGTGGCCTAGCCAGTCTCCAGACCTTAATCCCATAGAAAATCTGTTGAGGGAGCTGAAGGTTCGAGTTGCCAAACGTCAGCCTCGAAACCTTAATGACTTGGAGAAGATCTGCAAAGAGGAGTGGGACAAAATCCCTCATGAGATGTGTGCAAACCTGGGGGCCAACTACAAGAAACGTCTGACCTCTGTGATTGCCAACAAGGGTTTTGCCACCAAGTACTAAGTCATGTTTTGCAGAGGGATCAAATGCTTATTTCCCTCATTAAAATGCAAATCAATTTATATATTTTTTTTACATGCGTTTTTCTGGATTTTTTGGTTGTTTTTCTGTCTCTCACTGTTCAAATAAACATACCATTAAAATGATAGACTGATCATTTCTTCGTCAGTGGGCAAATGTACAAAATCAGCAGGGGATCAAATACTTTTTTCCCCTCACTGTATATCCCGCTAGCTGAATATCCATGTCGTCATTCAGCCACGATTCCATGAAACATAGGATATTACAGTTGTTGATGTCCCGTGATCGTACCTCGTCTAATTTATTGTCCAATAATTGCACGTTGGCCGAGTAGTATTGACTGTAACGGCAGCTTTCCCAGTCGCCTTCTCCGGGTCCTGACCAGGCATCTGGCTCTTTTGTCCTCTGTACCTGCGTCGCTTCCTCTTGCAAATAACGGGAATGTCGGTCCTGTGGGGTGTTTTGAGAATGTCTTGTGCGTCGTCATTGTTGTGGAAAAAATCTTTGTCTAATCCGAGGTGAGTGATCGCTGTCCTGATATCCAGAAGTTTTTTTTGCCGTACAATATGCTTGCAGAAACATTATGTACAAAATAAGTTACAAATAAAGCGAAAACCCCCCACATAGTAGCACAATTGGTTGGGCGCCCGTAAAACTGATGCCATTTTTTCCGGCGCCATTTTAACTCACCAAAGTACGTTCATCTCTAGCAGACAGAACGCATCTCCTTTCTGAGAGGTTTGACAGCTGCGTGGTCCCATGGTGTGTATACTTGGGTACTATTGTTTGTACAGATGAGCGTGGTACCTTCAGGCGTTTGGAAATTGCTCCCAAGGATGAACCAGACTTGTGGAGGTCTACATTTTTTTCCTGAGGTCTTGGCTGATTTCTTTAGATTTTCCCATGATGTCAAGCAAAAAGGTACTGAGTTTGAATGTAGGCCTTGAAATACATCCACATGTACACCTCCAATTGGCTTAAATGATCTCAATTAGCCTATCAGAATCTTCTAATGCCATGACATAATTTTCTGGAATTTTCCAAGCTGTTTAAAGGCACAGTTAACTTAATGTGTGTAAACTTCTGACTAACTGTAATTGGGATACAGTGAATAAGTTAAATAATCTGTCTGTAAACAATTGTTGGAAATATTACTTGTGTCATGCACAAAGTAGATGTCCTAACAGACTTGCCAGAACTATAGTGTGTTAACAAGAAATGTGTGGAGTGGTTGAAGAACGAGTTTTAATGACTGCAACCTAAGTGTATGTAAACTTCCGACTTCAACTGTATACATTTTATACAATTAGAAAATCAACCTCTCCTTCTCCCTTCCCTCTTCCCTTCTCTCTCTTCCAGCAGCCTTGGTCAATCCCCCTCCTCCTCTTCTCCCCCTAGAGGAGAGTATGTGCTGTCTCCATTCCCCAGACCAAAGCTCCATGACGAGAGGAGGGGTAAAGAGAGGACAGCGATCAATTTCAGATATGGCCACAAGCACAGGGTTTACTAACAAAAGAGATTTCACGCGCTGTTAAGGGTATCGAGTGGACCAGTGGATTAGCCCACACTGCACATTAACCCTGAAACTCAAACGACAAAGGCCCACTTAACAAACAGCCTGCACCCCTGGTACAGAAGGTACAGGCCCACTTAACCACCGATAGCATCAACATCAGCTCTGGAGCAATAATGGAGCCTCTACACAAGTGACAAACAGTAGCGTTTAGAGGACACACATGTTCAATGCGGGGGAACCCAAACACATGTAAGTAAGGGTTTTGAGTCTACATGTCAGCAGTAGCATAAGGTATGGTATGGTTGAAGAGGTGTAATTGGAAAGATCAGTGGTGTCTGACCGGGAGATGTGAGAGGTCACTACATCCCCTGAGTACATCCCCTGATGTACAGCTGTGTTGAAATCGTATCTCTTATGTCTACTTCAATGTTTGAAAATGTTTTGGAAAATGCAGGCCATTGCTCTTCCTTGTGGCTAATTGTTCTTCCCACCCTGACAAACCTCTGACAACGTGGTCGGAAAAACGTTCCAGGCCAAAATCCATCGAGCGGGAGATATAGATCGGCTTAATTGGATTTTTGCCAACTCTGAAGTAGGAGCTAATTATCCGAACACTGCCCCCACTTTAAATACATCCGTCACCTGGTGCTCCTCTGCCTGTAGATAGCTCATTGAGCAAAGGAAGAAGGATGGATAAGGAGACAGGATTATGTACCGTATTAAAAATACACTACAGGTGAAGATCTACTCTCTTTCCAACAGTCAAGGGCAGGTAACACAACTGGTATTAGGGAGTGAGGAGTTAAAAACACATCTCTTCAGAAAAACAGTGTCTCCTTTTGTGTTTTCAGGG
Source organism: Oncorhynchus mykiss (assembly GCF_057628025.1). Lineage (NCBI taxonomy): Eukaryota > Metazoa > Chordata > Actinopteri > Salmoniformes > Salmonidae > Oncorhynchus > Oncorhynchus mykiss. The sequence goes on along the minus strand of NC_143030.1, from coordinate 43,521,021 downwards.
CACATCATAATCCATCACTCCTCTGCTGCAATTAATACAGCTTGTGTAATTTGTTTACCTTGTTTGCTGACAGTGCTTGTTTGCCGAATCTGACGTTTCAGGGGAAAACAGAGCAGAGATTGTGGCAGGAAATGGGAAAGCTCAGAAGACTCACTGAAAAATACATTTCCTTTTTTCTTTCTTCTCACTTTCCTCTTCTTCTTCTTACACTGAACAAAATGTACTGTAGTTTATAATATTGGATTTCAAATGTTCTTCTATGATGTCTGGGTGACAAAGAAAGTGACTGTCATAAATGATTTACAGTCTTTTCACTGCGTCTTAATTCTCAGCTGGTACCTCAAGGGAACTATTGCATCGTATTATCTAAGTTGAGCCCAACAAAAGGGCTCTCAATCTGGAGATTCCGAGACACTTGATCATTAATTTAGGATCTCTCTAATTCTAGCTTGAATATAACCATGCAAGTACAAGAGGCACACAGGGCACCAGTCAAGAGTTTGAGAGGCAACCAACTTTCCTCAACCAACAGAAAGCCTCATATCATCTAACCTGTCAATCAGGATATGGCTTGACCCTCTCTTTCTGACAGTGAAGAAACACTTTGGTCATTAATGGAAAATCGGGATCCAATAACCCCTCGTATTAATTTCTTACACTTGCGTGTTAGCCACCTCACCAAGCTAATGCTGATGAATTATCTCACAATGTCACTGTGAATTAATTACCCAAATTAAATATGAAGGAACATTTCTCAAAGGGAGAGATTTATATTACAGTCATATATCTTAATGTACACAAACAGTCATGGTTTTCATGTGAATAGCTAGCTCTGTTTGACTGTGTTCAGTTTCCTTGGGTTCTGTTTGGTATATCTACACTTTAACATTGGTCATACAGTAGCAATTAATAAAGTGGTGAGGAGGACACCACCGTGTCCACAAGCGACTTCACTATTCGTTTTCTTCATTCAGGCATCACTCAAGCGTTGTTTTAAGCTTTGTTATATTATTTGTTACCTGAATCAGGAAACTAGGCGTATGTCGCAAGTCACGACTTCACAGGAGAGCCTTTTGAAAAAAAATTTAAACAAATTTATCAGACATATTTTGGGCAGAAATTCCTTCATGAACATGTGCACTTTCATGTTCCTTAACTTTAGCCCGCTATGACAATTGGTTTGTATTGCTAGTTAAAGCTTGCTGTTAGCTAGCCAGCTGACATTAGATGGCTGGATAGCTACAGTAGTTAACATTACAGTGCCTTGCAAAAGTATTCCCCCCCTTGGCCTTCTTCCTATTTTGTTTCATTACAACCTGTAATTGAAGTGGATTTTTATTTGGATTTCATATAGCTGACATATACAAAATAGTCCAAATGAAGTGAAGTGAAAACAATGACTTTCAGAGAAAAAAACAACAACTGAAAAATGGTATTCACCCTCTTTGCTATGAAACCCCTAAATAAGATCTGGTGCAACCAATTACCTTCAGAAGTCACATAATTAGTTAAATAAAGTCTGTACAGATCAGGGTTGGGTTATAAAAAAAATATCTGAAACTTTGAACATCCCACAGGGCACCATTAAATCCATAATTTAAAAAAATTGAAATAATATGGCACCACAGTAAACCTGCCAAGAGAGGGCTGCCCACCAAAACTGGGAGGGCATTGATCAGAGAGGCAACAAAGAGACCAAAGATAACTCTGAAGGAGCTGCAAAGCTCCACGGCGGAGATTGTCCATAGGACCACTTAAGCCGTACACTCCACAGAGCTGGGCTTTACAGAAGAGGGACCAGAAAAAAGCCATTGCTTAAAGAAAGAAATAAGCAAACATGTTTGGTGTTCGCCAAAAGGAATATGGGAGACTCCCCAAACATATGGAAGAAGGTACTCTGGTCAGATGAGACTAAAATTGAGGTTTTTGGCAATCAATGAAAATGATGTCTTGCGCAAACCAACACCTCTCATCACCCAGAGAAAAAATACCAGTGGCTAAATGTGCCAAGCTTATAGAGATATACCCCAAGAGACTAGCAGCTGTAATTGCTGCAAAAGGTGGCTCTACAAAGTATTGACCTTGTGAGTAGTTATGCACGCTCAAATTTTCAGTTTTTTTGTCTTATTTCTTTTTGTCTTATTTTCTATTTATTTTGCATCTTCAAAGTGGTAGTCAGGTTGTATAAATCAAAAGATACAAACCCCTGAAAAATCCATTTTAATTCCAGGTTGTACAGCAACAAAATGCCAAGGGGGGGGTGAATACTTTCGCAAGCCACTGTGCCTGTATTGAACTGTGTGTGGGGGCTGTGCTTTGGCAAAGTGGGTGGGGTTATATCCTGCCTGTTTGGCCCTGTCCGGGGGTATCATCGGATGGGGCCACAGTGTCTCCTTACCCGTCCTGTCTCAGCCTCCAGTATTTATGCTGCAGTAGTTTGTGTCAGGGGGCTAGGGTCAGTCTGTTATATCTGGAGTATTTCTCCTGTCTTATCCGGTGTCCTGTGTGAATTTTAAGTATGCTCTCTCTAATGCTCTCATTCTCTCTTTTTTCTTTCTTTCTTTCTTTTTTTCTCTCTCTAGGAGGACCTGAGCCTTAGGACCATGCCTGACTACCTGGCATGATGACTCCTTGTTGTCCCCAGTCCACCTGACCATGCTGCTGCTCCAGTTTCAACTGTTCTGCCTGCGGCTATGGAACCCTGCCCTGTTCACTGTGATTATTATTATTTGACCATGCTGGTCATTTATGAACATTTGAACATCTTGGCCATGTTCTGTTATAATATCCACCCGGCACAGAAGAGGACTGGCCCCTCATAGCCTGGTTCCTCTCTAGGTTTCTTCCTAGGCTTTGGCCTTTCTAGGGAGTTTTTCCTAGCCACTTGCATTGCTTGCTGTTTGGGGTTTTAGGCTGGGTTTCTTTACAGCACTTTGATATATCAGTTGATGTAAGGGCTATATAAATACATTTGATTTGATTCAGTGATGTTATCACAGAATGCCATCTTGGATCTATTGTATAATGCTAAAATGTTTGTATCTGGATTTAGTCTTTCAGCATTAATCAGTAGAACACGTCTGACTCTAATCCACCAGTCATACAGTTTGGTGTTGTCGCCAAGGAGAGTTTGGACTGTCGGGACCAGGTTTCAGCTTCTGCGCAACGCTGACATCCTTCCTCTCATAGATGGTCTGCCTGTAAAAGCACCACCTGGACTGGACACCTCCAGAAAAACTATATTTTTGACAAGATCAGGGAGTTTTGCGATGAAGAGGCTATGGACATAACATGCCCTGCACTAAAGTCAAGGGCATGACAGAAACAGGCTCTCCGAATATAGATTCCCTTGTTCATGTGTGGTTTGGACAGACCAGTCATCCGCACAATCTGCAGTGCCTCTACTCACATGACTCTCTCCTAAAATACTTAGCAAAATATTGATATATAAAAAGCGTGGTCATAACAGGATTTTGTGACAATATCATGTGACCGCACCAAGTGTCCACCACTTAAATATATGGCGCATGCATCTGTTTATGTACTGTACATGTGCACCTCACTCAGGTTTCTACTCAGGTTGCATGGCCTACTATGTGATAAGTGCATCTGCAACAGTATATAAAGTATGCTAATGTACTGGTGTGAAGGCATTTGGGCAGTGGTATAAAAATACTATAAAGTACTACTTAAGTAGTTTTGTGGTATCTGTACATTACTTTATTATTCCTATTTTTGGTAACTTTTACTCCACTACTGTCGTAAAGAAAATAATGTCGTTTTTACTCCACACAATTTCCTTAACACCCAAAAGTACTCGTTACATTTTGACAGGAAAATTGTCCAATTCAAACACTTATCAAGAAAACATCCCTGGTCATCCATACTGCCTCTGATCTGGCAGACTCACTAAACACAAATGCTTCATTCGTAAATTATGTCTGAGTGTTGGGAGTGTGCCCCTGGCTATCCATCAATAAAAAAAATTGTGTTGGCTGGTTTGCTTAATATAAAGAAGTTGAAATGGTTTATATTTTTACTTTTGATACTTAAGTACATTGTGCCCCTGGCTATTCGGCAATACACTTTTTTTTTTATATATAAATACAATTGTGCCGTCTGGTTTAATATAAGGAATTTGTAATTATTTAAACTTTTACTCAAGTATGACAATTTAGTACTTTTTCCACCACTGGATGTGGCTTGGGGTTATGGCATTTCTTTCAGATGACACATCAATTTAGACAAGTGTATCTGGGTAAGCGTCATCTAATATTTATTTTAAAAAATTATCTGGACACTTTCTTTTTACCTGGAATTGTTCCTTATTGTAGGCTACTACCACTTTTAGTCTTTAGCACATGACCTCACATGAATCCTTAAAGAGATTGGTGGGGCTGGCTTCTTATGGCTGGGGGGCAGTATTGAGTAGCTTGTATGAATACGTTGCCCAAAGCAAACGGCCTGCTCCTCAGTCTCAGTTGCTAATATATGCATATTATTATTAGTATTGGATAGAAAACACTCTAAAGTTTCTAAAACTGTTTGAATGATGTTTGTGAGTATAACAGAACTCATATGGCAGGCAAAATCCTGAGGAGAAATCAAAACAGGAAGTGAGAAATCTGAGCTTGGTATGTATTCACCAAGGTTCCCATTGAAATCCCCTTGAGATATGAATGATGTTGCACTGCCTAGGGCTTCCACTAGATGTCAACCGTCTATAGACATTTGAATGAGACTTCTACTGTGTTGTGGGACTGAATGAGAGCAGAATCTATCAGGTGACTGGCAGTCAGCCATTTTCTGATCACGCGCATTCCTCGTGGTATCCACTTGCGTTCCATTGCTCATCAAGACACAAAGGAATACTCCGGTTAGAACTTTATTGAAGCTATATGTTAAAAACACCTAATGATTGATTCTGTACATAGTTTGAAATGTTTCTTCGACCTGTAATATAACTTTTTGAAGATTTTGTCCGGCGTAACGCTGACCAGAATGAGCGTTTGGATATGTATAACAAACGCACTAACAAAAGGAGGTATTTGGACATAAATAACGGACATTATCGAACAAAACAAACATTTATTGTGGACCTGGGATTCCTGGAGTGCTTTCTGATGAAGATCATCAAAAGTAAGAGAATATTTATCATGTAATTTCTTGTTTATGTTGACGCCAACATGGTGGCTATTGTGACTATTTTTCTGAGCGCCGTCTCAGATTATTGCATGGTTTGCTTATTCCGTAACGTTTTTGTTGAAATCAGACACAGCAGTTGCATTAAGGAGAGGTATATCTATAGTTTCATGTGTATAACTTGTATTATCATCTACATTTATGATGAGTATTTCTGTTGAATGATGTGGCTATGCAAAATCACTGGATGTTTTTGGAACTAGTAAATGTAACGCGCCAATGTAAACTCATATTTTGATAAATATAAACGTTGTCAAACAAAACATACATGTATTGTGGAACATGAAGTCCTATGAGTGTCATCTGATGAAGATCATCAAAGGTTAGTGATTCATTTTATCCCTATTTATTCTTTTTGTGACTGCTGTCTTTGGCTGGAAAAAATGGCTGTGTTTATTGTCGTTTGCTGGTGACCTAACATAATAGTTTGTGGTGCTTTTGCTGTAAAGCATATCTGAAATCGGACACTGTGGTGGAATTAACAACAAGATAACCTTTAAAATTGTATAAAATACATGTATGTTTGAGGAATTTTAATTATGAGATTTTTTATGTTTTGAATTTGGCGCCCTGCACTTTCACTGGCTGTTGTGATATCGATCCCGTTAATGGGATTTCAGCCCTAAGAAGTTTTAAGAGGGTGTGAACAATGCTGAATGGGTGTAGACAAAGGAGAGCTCTCTAGTAAGTACTGAAACATTCAAAGGCCCTTTTCTCAAAAGTGAGGCCCTTTTCTCAACTTTCAAAGAATAATTACTTTACCATTGCTCCTAAAAAATGCAGCCTATGATATACCATTTTGTAGCTCTGAGTCTCTACTTTTACCCACTGTAACAAACAGAAATTAAAATGTTGCTACATAAGATTGAATCCAGGTTGTGAGTCACATTTACAGTTACTGTCATATCCTGATCTATTTCACCTGTCTTGTGATTGTCTTCACCCCCTCCAGGTGTTGCTTATTAGTCCTGGTGTAAATATATTCCTGTGTTTCCTGTCTCTCTGTGCCAGTTCATCTTGTATGTTTTTCAAGTCAACCAGTTTTTGACCCTTGCCTGTTTTCTGGACTCTGTACCCGCCTCCCTGACCATTCTGCCTGCCTTGACCTCGAGCCTGCCTGCCACTCTGTACCTCCTGGACTCTGAACTGGTTTTGACCTTTTGCTTATCCACGACCATTCTCTTGCCTACCCCTTTTGGATTGTTTAGTAAATATCAAGACTCAAACCATCTGCCTCCCATGTCTGCATCTGGGTCTCGCCTTGTGCCCTTATAGTTACAGCTGATGTAGTGATTGTATATCGATTTGCTGTCCTGAAATATAAGTCATCTGATTTATTTGTTTCAGTCTCTGAATTGTTCAATCAAACTTTTCGCCGCCAGATCCTGATATCAGGGTATAAAAAACACAATCTGTTTCCTGAATTAGTCTAGCGTACATGTTACCTGGGCTCGTTTCCCACCGTTTACCCTGGCTAAACTAGCTGGCTAGCTGAACTATGCTAGTTTTTGTGCTCATTGCCAACTTCATAAATACTGCGCCCTCGACTTCAAAACTCATTTGCTAGTTATATAATCACGTAACTATGGCACTGGAGAAGAAGGCTGACGTTTTACATGTCCCCAACCAAATGTTTTTTTTGTTTTTGTTTATTTGCTTTTTTTTTAACCTATCTTGTTCATAATGTTGCCGCTACTGTCTCTTATGATCGAAAATAACCTCTGGACATCAGGACTGCGATTACTCCCCACGGACTGGCAGAATGCTTTTTTTTTCCTTTAACGAGATTGATGAGCCCGACTCGAATGATGTACTGCTATCTTGGGAACAGGCCCAGATCCCCGTGATTTGCATGAAGAGTTCCTTTCATTTTGCTAGCAAACGTGCAATTTTTGGAGAATAAAATCGATGACCTATGCAGAAGATTAATCTACCAACGGGACCTTCAAAACTGTAGTATCTTATTCTTCACAGAGTCGTTGCTGAACGATGACACTATCAACATACAGCTGACTGGGTATACGCTGTACCGGCAGGATAGAACAGCGGCATCTGGTAAGACAAGGGGCGGCGGACTATGTATTTTTGAGGTAGAGTATCTGAGTATCTGAGGTAGAGTATCTCATGATAAACTGTAGACCGCACTATCTACCTAGAGAGTTCATCTGTATTTTTCATAGCTGTTTATGTACCACCGCAGACAGAGGCTGGTACTAAAACGGTATTGAATGAGCTGTATTCCGCCAAAAGCAAACAAGGAAATGAGGTGCCGCTCTTAGTAGCCGGGAGCTTTAACGCAGGGAAACTTAAATCCGTTTTTACCAAATTTCTATTAGCAAATTAAACGTGCAAACCAGAGGGAAAAAATATCTGGACCACATTTACTCCACACACCGACACGCATACAAAGCTCTCCATCGCCCTCCATTTAGCAAATCTGATCATATATCTATCCTCCTGATTTCTGTTTACAAGCAAAAATTAAAGCTGGAAGCACCAGTGTCTAGATCAATAAAAACAGTGGTCAGATGAAGCAGATGCTAAACTACAGGACTGTTTTGCTAGCACAGACTGGAATACGGTCCGGGATTCCTCCGATTGCATTGAGGAGTACACCACATCAGTCATTGGCTTCATCAATAAGTGCATTGATGACGTCGTCCCCACAGTGACCATACATACATACCCCAACCAGAAGCCATGGATTACAGGCAACATCCGCACTGAGCTAAAGGCTAGAGCTGCTGCTTTCAAGGAGCGGGACTCTAACCCGGAAGCTTATAAGAAATCTCGCTATGCCCTCCAACGAACCATCAAACAGGCAAAGTGTCAATACAGGACTAAGGTCGAATCGTACTACACCGGCTCTGATGCTCGTTGGATGTGGAAGGGCTTGCAAACCATTACAGACTACAAAGGAAAGAACAGCCGCGAGCTGCCCAGTGACACGAGCATACGAGACGAGCTAAACTACTTCTATGTTCGCTTCGAGGCAAATAACACTGAAAAATTTATGAGAGCACCAGCTGTTCCAGAGGACTGTGCGATCACACTCTTCTCAGCCAATGTGAGTAAGACCTTTAAACATTCACAAGGCCGCAGGGCCAAAAAGATTACCAGGACGTGTACTGCGAACATGCGCTGACCAACTGGCAAGTGTCTTCACTAACATTTTCAACCTCTCCCTTCCTATACCAACATGTTTTAAGCAGACCACCATAGAGCCTGTGCCCAAGAACACTAAGGTAACCTGCCTAAATGACTACCGACCTGTAGCACTGTAGCCATGAAGTGCTTTGAAAGGCTGTTATTGGCTCACATCAACACAATTATCCCAGAAACCCATAGACCCACTCCAATTTGCATACCACCCAAACAGATCCACTGATGATACAGTCTCTCTTGCACTCCATACTGCTCTTTCCCACCTGGATAAAAGGAACACCTATGTGAGAATGGTATTTATTGACTACAGCTCAGCGTTCAACACCATAGTGCCCTCAAAGCTCATCACTAAGCTAAGGACCCTGGGACTAAAAACCTCCCTTTGTAACTGGATCCTGGACTTCACGACGAGCCACTCAAGGTGGCAAGGGTAGGTAACAACACACCCGTCATGCTGATCCTCAACACAGGGGCCCCTCAGGGGTGCGTGCTCAGTCCCTTCCCTATTCACTCATGACAGGCACGACTCCAACACCATCATTAACTTTGCCAATGACACAACAGTGGTAGGCCTGATCATCGACAACAACGAGACAGCCTATAGGGAAGAGGTCAGAGATCTGGCTGTATGGTGCCAGGACAACAGCCTCTCCCTCAACGTGATCAAGAGATGATTGTGGACTACAGGAAAAAAAGAGGACAGAGCATGCCCCCATTCTCATCGACGGTGCTGCAGTGGAGCAGATTGAGAGCTTCAAGTTCGTCGGTGTCCACATCACTAACAAACTAACATGGTTCAAGCACACCAAGACAGTTGTGAAAAGGGCATGACAAAACCTATTCCCCCTCAGGAGACTGAAAATATTTGGCATGGGTCCTCAGATCATCAAAGGGTTCTACAGCGGCACCATCGACAGCATCCTGACTGGTTGCATCACTGCCTGGTATGGCAACTGCTCGGCCTCTGACCGCAAGGCACTACAGAGGGTAGTGCATACCTCAACCAGTACTTCACTGGGGCCAAGCTTCCTGCCAGCCAGGACCTCTATACCAGGCGGTGTCAGAGGAAGGCCCTAAAAACTGTCAAAGATTCCAGCCACCCTAGTCATAGACTGTTCTCTCTGCTACCGCACGGCAAACGGTAACAGAGCGCCAAGTCTAGGTCCAAGAGAATTCTAAACAGCTTCTACCCCCAATCCATAAGACTCCTGAACATCTAATCAAATCGCTACCCAGACTATTTGCATTGCCCCCCCCCCCTCCTCTCTTTTACACCGCTGCTACTCTCTGTTGTTATCATCTATGCATAGTCACTTTAATAACTCTACCTACATGTACATATTACCTCAACTAAGCAGTGCCCCTGCACATTGACTCTGTACCGGTATATAGTCTGTCTATTGTTTTTACTGCTGTTCTTTAATTACTTGTTATTTTTATTTCTTATTCTTATCCGCATTTTTTTTTAACTGCATTGTTGGTTAGGGGCTCGTAAGTAAGCATTTCACCTGTTGTACACGGCGCATGTGACTAATACAACTTGATTTGATGTAACTAAGAAGTTAGATGGAAAGAAACTTGAAAATGATTTATTGTTTTACTGTTCTGTTGAATAGTCATGGTTTGAGATATCTATGGTAAGATGATGGTGGCGAAGGATCATTGCTTCTTATCGTGGATCCAAGTTCATTGACACAGGGATAGCTGGACGTTTCTGGCTGGTCTTGGAACTGTGACAAGGCAGCATCTCCCCGCTTGGCTCGATGGGATATGGAGTGATTTTGCCAACACATCCAGATATGTCCACAGTCTTGTACCCATAACCTTTTTTAAACTGACTATCGTATTTTTTGATTCAATCAGACTTTATTATATAATGACTAATCCAGGAATGTCACGAGATAATTGACATGAGAAACTTGTGAAAATAGCAACTCTACAGAGCACAATGACTACAATGAATGGCTAAATGACTTCCGGGCATGAAGGGTCAGCGGAGTTCCTATTCCTCGTCTCCACTCTATTGTGTGCAGTAAATAAAACAACTGTTATCGCCATGGTAACAAGTCACATAATACAGATCTGACTAGTGGATGTCTCTCTACCTACAGTCATGAGAACAAGCTGAACAGTATTTCTAGGATACACATTCTAAACCCCAGATTACAGACACGTTTGATCTGTTCTTAAACACAGATTTGTGAGAACTGTGTGCTTCCATCAGACTTCCATGATGAGAAAAAAATAAGTGATTAGCAGAGCCCTGAAATCTTATTACGCCGTAGCAACAGCGTCTGTTGTGTTGTGTGTGTGACTGAGTCTGAGAGGCTTTGGTGCATTGTCCCGCATCAGTGCGCAACAGAGGAGGCTGGTGGGAGGAGCTATAGGAGGATGGGCTCATAGTAAAGACTGGAATGGAACATATGGAACGGTATCAAACACAGCTTTCATATCGAAACCAAGCTTGACTCAGTTCCATTTATTCCATTCCAGCCATTACAATGAGCCTGTTCTATAGCTTCTCCCACCAGCCTCCTCTGGTACACACACACAAACACACACACATGGGCAGCCTTACTCGACCTGACTGAAACTACATTCTAAATAACTATCTTTCCCACGCACTACCTGCTGTGGATAATGACAAGTGCAGGTGGGCTTTGTTGTGAAATAGGAAGCCGATTCAAGATTTACATTTGGATTGGAGAAGCTTAATGTGAGTGTGGAAGGAGAGTTTACAGTCTAGCCAGACAACTAGGTATTTATAGTTGTCCACATATTCTAAGTCAGAACCGTCCAGAGTAGTGATGCTAGGCGGGCGGGCTGGCGGGTGCGGGCAGCAATCGGTTGAAGAGAAGGCATTTTGTTTTACTAGCGTTTAAGAGTTGAGAGTTGTATGGCATTGAAGCTTGTTTGGAGGTTTGTTAACATATTGTCCAAAGAAGGGCCAGGCACCATGTCACATGGGGTTATGAGAGAGTTTGCCTTAGGGCTATTTTTTTTACTAAAGAAAATGGCAAAAAGCACAGTCCAACCCGTTGTTAGCTAAAGATTTTGAAGAAAATAAAATGGATCCGATTATATAAAAGGGGTCTATAACAGCGCTTTGGTCCGCAGTGCTTTATGCTAGAAACAAGCTGTAAAATAACCGGGGAAGACGTGACTCCAATGCATATGGGGGATATCATTGTTTAGTTTACAACCTAGGAGACAAAATATGGACTTTACTTGGGAAGCAATCTAATTCTGTCACTATCAATTGATTAAGCTTGTCACTTTTTGTACAATAGAAGATATTTAAACCCAGACAGCTTTTAGGGAAACACTTGTGACATTATCTCATTGGGTTAAGCCACAGAAGAAGAGTAACCAGCAGTTAAAGCTTACATTTTTCTGCGTCGGTAAGCCTATGTCTGGGGTGGAAAGGTAGGCCTCGCTTTTGAACGTACCATGGTCAGATTCCTAAAGAAGTCTCAGACGTAATTATTTGGAAACAAGGACAGTTTTGTTGCAAAATAAAACACACTGATTTGGCATTGGAGAAATATGAGAAGATGAACACATAGGCCTATCTCTCTGCCCATTCATAGCCTGGAATTTCAGTAATTTGTGTGGTATTAAAAAAGGTTCTGTTAAATATATAAAATTATGTAGAATTGCAACTCCATATTAATGCCCATGATTTTGGAATTAAATGTTTGACGAGCAGTGTCCACATACTTTTGGCCATGTAGTGCATTTTGCTGATGGGAGGACAAAGCATTTTCAAACAAACCATTTTCATTTCAGAGAGGTATGATATTTTCCATGAAAACCTTATTATAAATAATGTTCGCTCCCTAAATCAAAAGTAGACGTTGAACTGAGTGGGTAATGACTCAGAGGGAAGGTACATTGTCGATTATCTATTGTCTACTTCTCTGGTCGTTATTTAGTCTTCTTGTTGCTATGTTATGTTCCGGTTTGCTTTTGCATCAAATCTGTAGTATATCCGCCATCAACCGGTATTGATTGTTTTCCTCTAGGGAAAAGATTGATGACAGTTTATCATTTGTTTTGTTCTCTGTTGCTTTGAGTAATGGCTATTAAGAAAGACAAGCAAGGTATGAAATAGAGAGAAGGATGTTCATCTCAACAAACCAAAAATATATTCAGTGTTTGTGGGCTCGTGTGCGAGTACCAGTGTTACCTCTCTCTGTCTCTCTCTCTCTCTCTCTCTCTCTCTCTCTCTCTCTCTCTCTCTCTCTCTCTGCAATTGAAGTCAGACGTTTACATACACCTTAGCCAAATACATTTAAACTCAGTTTTTCACAATTTAATCCAAGTAAAATGCCCTGTCTTAGGTCAGATAGGATCACCACTTTATTTTAAGAATGTGAAATGTCAGAATAATAGTAGAGAGAATGATTCATTTCAGCTTTTATTTCTTTCATCACATTCCCAGTGGGTCAGAAGTTTACATACACTCATTTATAATTTGGTAGCATTGACTTTACATTGTTTAACATGGGTCAAACATTTCGGATAGCCTACCACAAGCTTCCCACAATAGGTTCGGTGAATTTTGGCCCATTCCTCCTGAGAGAGCTGGTGTAACTGAGTCAGGTTTGTAGGCCTCCTTGCTCGCACATGCTTTTTCAGTTCTGCCCACAAATTTTCTATGGGATTGAGGTCAGGACTTTGTGATGGCCACTCCAATACCTTGACTTTGTTGTCCTTAAGCCATTTTGCAGGCGGAGGTAGCGAGAGAGGAAAGGTGGCGATACCAGGGGTCACGGCAAGGATGGAAGCAAAAGAGGCAGCCTCCAAAAATAAATTGGGGGGGACACACGAGTTGCCGAGCGGAACAAACAGAACTAAGGGGTGAACGAGAACCAACTCCCTGTAAATACAATGAGGAGTTGGTCACGGTTCAAGTGCCACGTTTTCCGGTTCTGAGCACCGTGCCTTCAGTGCGCATCCACAGCCCGGTGCGCTCTGTGCAAGCGCCCCGCAGTTGCTGTGCTAGAGTGGGTATTCAGCCATGACGGTTTGTACCGGTCTCCGGTGCGTGTCTTTGGCCCAGGTTATCCTGCGCCAGCTCTACGCACTGTATCCCCAATTCGCTAGCACAACCCAGTGCGGCCTGTGCCAGCTCCCCACACTTGCCGTGCTACAGGGGGTATTCAGCCAGGATGCATTGTGCCAGCCCTAAGCTCCAGACCTCCAGTGTGTCTCCACAGCCCAGTATATCCTGCGCCGGCTCTACGCACTATGCCTCCAATGCCAGCTCTCCACACTCACCGAGCTAAAGTGGGTATCCAGCCAGGACGCGTTGTGGCAGCTCCATGTACCAGGCTTCCAGTACGTCTCCTCAGTCCTGTGAGACCTGTTCCGGCTCCACGTATGAAGCCTCCAGTGATGATCCATGGCCCGAAGCCTCCAGTGATGATCCATGGCACGAAGCCTCCAGTGATGATCCATGGCACGAAGCCTCCTGTGATGATCCATGGCCCAAAGCCTCCAGTGATGATCCATGGCACGGAGCCTGCAGTGATGATCCATGGCATGAAGCCTGCAGTGATGAGCCAGGGAGAGGAGCCTCCAGCGAAGGTCCCCAGTCCGGAGCCTCCAGCGATGGTCCACAGTCCGGAGCCTGCAGCGACGGTCCCCTGTCCGGAGCCTCCAGCGACGGTCCCCAGTCCGGAGCCTGCTCTGCCCTGGCTGTAGAGAGGTTTTTATTCTCTATTTTGGTTAGGTCAGGGTGTGACTAGGGTGGGCATTCTAGTTTCCTTATTTCTATGTTAGTGTGGTTCCCAATCAGTGGCAGCTGTCTATTGTTGTCTCTGATTGGGGATCATATATAAGTTGTCATTTTCCTTTTGAGTTTTGTGCGACGTTGTTTTCTGTTTCGTATCAGTACCTGACAAAACTGTTCGCTTTCGTTTGTTCCCATTGTGTTTATACTCGTGTACTATTGTTTGTACAGATGAACGTGGTCCCTTCAGTCGTTTGGAAATTGCTTCCAAGGATGAACCAGACTTGTTGAGGTCTACAGTTTCTTTCTGAGGTCTTGGCTGATTTTCTTTAGATTTTCCAGTGATCTCAATCCACAGGTTCTAAAGCCATGAAATAATTTTCTTGAATTTTCCAAGCTGTTTAAAGGCATAGTCAACTTCATTTATGTAAACCTCTGACCAACTGGAATTGTGATAGTGACATAATCTGTTTGTAACAATTGTTGGAAAAATGACTTGTGTCATGCAAAAAAGTAGATGTCCTAACTGATTTGCCAAAAGTATAGTTTGTTAACAATACATTTTTGGAATGGTTGAAAAAATAGTTTTAATGACTCCAACCTAAGTGTATGTAAACTTCCGACTTCAACTGTATCTCTCTCTCTCTCTTTCGTTCTGTTGCTCTCACGCTCGCTCATTCTGTCGCTCTCTTGCTCTATCTCTGTATATCTCTCTCTCTCTATCTCTCTCTCTCTGTATATCTCTTTCTCTCTCTCTGTATCTCTCTCTCTCTCTGTGTGTATATATATCTCTCTCTGTATCTCTCTCTCTCTCTGTATCTCTCTCTCTCCCTCTCCCTCTCCCTCTCTCTCTCTCTCTCCCTCTCGCTCTCTCTCAATTCAATTCAATTCACTTTATTGGCATGACGTAACAATGTACATATTGCCAAAGCTTATTTTGGATATTTACAATATAAAAAATACATGAAAAATGAGAATCAAAATTGTCAACGGGACAACAGTAACAACAATAACCAAGGGTCAAAATAACCATACATTTAACAATAAGCATACAGTCGAGGTCATGTGCAGGTTGATTGGTCTGTCAGATACTGTCCCTCATCTTATGGCAGGCAGCAATGTAGTGTGATGCCAACCCACAGCTCTCTGCGTCCTCCCCCAACAGGACGGGTAGCCTACTCTCTTCAGAGAGGTTTTTGAAACCTTCAATAAGGGTTTCAAATTTGGGGAACTGACACTCTAATGGCTTTATATTTTTGACATTTTGTCAGGAAATGCAGCTCTGTCTCAGGTTCTGCTGTTGTGCAGTGGTTGCACAGCCATTCCTCTACAGGGAGCCAGGTTTTCCTGTGTCTACCCTTCTCAATGACAAGGCTGTGCTCACTGAGCCTGTACTTTGTCAAGGTTTTTCTAAGGTTTTGGTCAGTAACTGTGGTCAAATAGTTTGCCGTGGTGTACTGTCGATTTAGGGCCAGATAGCACTGCATTTTTCTTTGTGTTTGTGCTTCCCAATAAGCAATGTAGTTTTGATTGTGTTGTAATTTGTTTTATTCTGATTGATTTGATGTTCTGGTCCTGAGGCTTCAGTATGTTAGTAGAACAGGTTTGTGAACTCAGCCCCAGGACCAGCTGGATGAGGGAACTCTTTTGTTTGCTCAGCTCTTGGCATTGCAGGGCTTGGTAATGATATGAGAGGGGGTCACTGTCTCCAAAACTTAATTGCTCTTTTTTGAGTTTTTATTATGAGTGGATATTGGCCTAATTCTGCCCTGCATGCATTGTTTGTAGTTTTCCTCTGGACATGTAGGGGAATCTTACAGAACTCTGCATGCAGGGTTTCAATGGGGTGTTTGTCCCATTTGGTGAAATCTTGTTTTGCAAGTGGACACCACACCTTGCTGCCATAAAGTACAATTGGTTCAATGACACATTCAGTTAGTTTTAGCCAAATTTTAATAGGTATTTCAATTTGAATTTGTTTTTTTAATGGTGTAGAATGCCCTGCGTGCTTTCTCTCTCAGTTAATTCACTGCCTCATTAAGGTGTCCAGTTTAGCTTATTTTTAAACCTAAGTAATTGTAGTGTGTGCAGTACTCTATATATTTTGTACCAATTGAGAACTTTGGTCTAATTCCCTGAGATCTGGATCTTCTCTGGAAAATCACGATTTTAGTATTTTGGGGTTTTACTGCTCTGCTCTTTTTGCGGCAGTACTGCTCTAGCAGGTCCAGGCTCTGCTGTAGGCCATGTGCTGTGGGTGACAGCAGGCATAGGTCATCTGCGAAGAGTAGGCATTTAACCTCTGAATTGTGGAGACTAACACCAGGGGCTGAGGATTTTTCTAGAATAGTGGCCAATTTGTTGATGTAAATATTAAAGAGTGCAGGGCTCAGATTGCAACCCTGCCGAAGGCCTCGTCCCTGGTTAAAGAATTCTGTTATTTTCTTGCCAATTTTAATGCTGCACGTATTGCCAGGATACATTGATTTAATTGTGTCATTTGTTTTACCCCTACACCACTTTCAATAACTTTGTAGAACAGTCCTGTATGCCAAATAGAATCAAATAATTTTGGAAGTCGATAAAGCAAGCGTATATTTTGGTATTATTTTGGTGGACATGTTTATCTATCAGGGTGTGTAGGGTGTGAATATGATCAGTCGTGCGATGTTTTGGTATACATCCAATTTGGCTTTTACTCAAGACATTGTGATTATTAAGGAAGTCTAGAGCTCTCTACATGTATAATACTACAGAAAACCTTACCCAGGTTACTGTTCACACAAATGCCTCTGTAATTGTTTGGGTCAAATTTGTCTCCGTTCTTAAAGATTGGGGTTATGAGTCCTTGATTCCAGATGTCAGGGAAATAACCTACACTCAGGATCAAGTTAAACAGTTTTAATAATAGTCAATTGAAATTTTGCACTAGTGAGTTCGAGCATCTCATTTAGGATGCCATCAGGTATAGAGCTCCTGGTTAGTAATTGGGGAGTCCAATGGATTTTGATTGTCCTTTATAGCTTTTTCTAATCCATTCAACTTCTCATGAATTTGGCGTTGTTCTGCGTTTGTGTCAATTTGAATGTTTGAATGTTTGAGTGTTTTAAAATGGGTCATCCATATGTCACCATTTTGTATCGCTAATTGCTCTTGTTTCGATTTTTTTTCTTCCAATTTTGCCGGTAGTTGTTTGTGTTTATGTACTCCTCAATTAGAGTCAGCTGCTCGCTGTTGTACTGTGCTTTTTTGGTTCTGAGTGTACGTTTATAGGGTTTTAAAGTCTCACAGTAATGAAAGAGTAATTCACCATTATGTGGGTCTCTGTCCTTTTGGTTGGATAGGGTTCAATGTTTTTTCCTTATAATTTTACAATCTGCATCAAACCAGTTGTCATCTGTGGTCATTTTTGTTTTGTTTTTTATCAATTTTAGTTGTTTCTTTTGCCGTTTGCCTGAATATATAGTTTATGTTTTACTGCTAGATTGATGCCTTCCTCACTGTGAGTGAATGTGGTATCCAGAACGTTTTCTCAGTGTTTGGATATTTTGGTTACAGGTTGCTTTCTGGTATTCTTCTGTGCTGTTTTGGGCCCATCTGTATGAATTTCTGATGTTGTACAGCTTACTGGGCTGTGAATGTGGGGTTGTTTCCATGTCTGCTCTTTTGAGGAACGATGTAATTTGGCTGTGCTCAGACAGAGGTGTTAGTGGCTTGACAGTGAATGAGCTGAGAGAGAAAGGGTCAATGTCTGTAATCATATAGTCTACTGTACTGGTGCCAAGAGGTGAGCAATAGGTGAATCTCCCCAAAGAGTCCCTCCGTAACCTACCATTGACAAAGTACAGACCCAGGCTTCTACAGAGCTGCAACAGATCCCTTCCGTTTTTGTTGATGGTGCTGTCAATGTTGTTTCACCGGGGGAGATTAAGGCAGTTAGAAACAGTATGGCCTGTAATAAAGCTGTGTGGTCGTTAGATCAGGTGGTGTTCCTGTATGCGCATTTGTGTCCCCACAGATGAGCACATTTCCCTGGGCCTGGAAATGGCCCAAGGCTATACTCAGCCTTGTCTCAGGATGGTAAGTTGGTGGTTGAAGATATCCCTCTAGTGGTGTGGGGGCTGTGCTTTGGCAAAGTGGGTGGGGTTATATCCTTCCTGTTTGGCCCTGTCCGGGGGTGTCCTCGGATGGGGCCACAGTGTCTCCTGACCCCTCCTGTCTCAGCCTCCAGTATTTATGCTGCAGTAGTTTATGTGTCGGGGGGCTAGGGTCAGTTTGTTATATCTGGAGTACTTCTCCTGTCCTATTCGGTGTCCTGTGTGAATTTAAGTGTGCTCTCTCTAATTCTCTCTTTCTCTCTTTCTTTCTCTCTCTGAGGACCTGAGCCCTAGGACCATGCCTCAGGACCACCTGACATGATGACTCCTTGCTGTCCCCAGTCCACCTGGCCGTGCTGCTGCTCCAGTTTCAACTGTTCTGCCTTATTATTATTGGACCATGCTGGTCATTTATGAACATTTGAACATCTTGGCCATGTTCTGTTATAATCTCCACCCGGCACTGCCAGAAGAGGACTGGCTACCCCACATAGCCTGGTTCCTCTCTACGTTTCTTCCTAGGTTTTGGCCTTTCTAGGGAGTTTTTCCTAGCCACCGTGCTTCTACACCTGCATTGCTTGCTGTTTGGGGTTTTAGGCTGGGTTTCTGTACAGCACTTTGAGATATCAGCTGATGTACGAAGGGCTATATAAATACATTTGATTTGATTGGCTCTTCCTCAAGGGTGGGGATTCTGAAGGGGATATATTTATTGCGCAAAGGAACACATCGTTTTCTGTCAGTACAGGGTATTTTTTCAGTTTTAACCAAATGTGATATTTACCAATTTTGAGGGGATCAATTAGATTTTGTAGTTCGGATTTGTACCAAATGATCAGTCCTCCAGAGTCTCTGCCTCTTGACAGAGCTGTGTTTCTGTGATGGCACAATTACCTCTGTAGCCTGTGGGACAGTGAGTGACAATGTCAGCCTTGTCACCATGTCTCCTACAGAATGATGACGTCAACATCTTTAAGATTAACTCTTCAGTCCAAAGGTTGATCAGTTTAGGCCCCGAATGTTCCACATGCTGACTAATAGTTATTTCATGTTGCAAAAAGAAAGAATAGCAGTCGGAAATACAGTAACTACTACAGTCTCTCTGTATCTCTCTCTCTCTGTATCTCTCTCTGTATCTCTGTGTATCTCTCTCTGTGTATCTCTCTCTTTTTCAAGGGGCTTTATTGGCATGGGAAACATTGACATTGCCAAAGCAAGTGAGGTAGATAATATACAAAAGTGAAATACACAATAAAAATGAACAATAAACAATTCACCGACTGAAGTTACAAAAGAATAAAGACATTACATTATGTACATATACAGTGTTGTAACGATGTACAAAAGGGAAAATTAATATGGGTTATATTTACAATGGTGTTTGTTCTTCACTGGTTGACCGTTTCCTGTGGCAACAGGTCACAAATCTTGCTGCTGTGATGGCACTCGCTGGTATTTCACCCAGTAGATATGAGAGTTTATCAAAATCGGGTTTGTTTTCAATTTTTTGGTGGATCTGTGTAATCTGAGGGAAATATGTGTCTCTAATATGGTCATACATTGGGCAGGAGGTTAGGAAGTGCAGCTCAGTTTCCACCTCATTTTGTGGGCAGTGTGCACATAGCCTGTCTACTCTTGAGAGCCAGGTCTGCCTACGGCGGCCTTTCTCAATAGCAAGGCTATGCTCACTGAGTCTGTACATAGTCAAAGCTTTCCTTAAGTTTGGGTCAGTCACAGTGGTCAGGTATTCTGCTGCTGTGTACTCTCTGTTTATGTTCAAATAGCATTCTAGTTTTGTTTTCTCATGATTTGGTTGGGTCTAATTGTGTTGCTGTCCTGGGGGCTCTGTGGGTTGTGTTTTGGAACAGAGCCGCAGAACCAGCTTGCTTAGGGAACTCTTCTCCAGGGTCATCTCTCTGTAGGTGATGGCTTTGTTATGGAAGGTTTGGGAATCGCTTCCTTTTAGGTGGTTGTAGAATTTAACGTCTCTTTTCTGGATTTAGCAGGTATTGGCCTAATTCTGCTCTGCATGCCTTTATTTGGTGTTCTACGTTGTACACAGAGGATATTTTTGCAGAATTCTGCATGCAGAGTCTCAATTTGGTGTTTGTCCCATTTTGGGAATTCTTGGTTGGTGACCTCAACCATAAAGGGCAATGGGTTCTATAACTGATTCAAGTATTTTTAGCCAGATCCTAATTTGTATGTTGAATATTATGTTCCTTTTAGATGTTAGATCTTTCACAGCTTTGTGGAAGTTACCTGTGGCGCTGATGTTTCGGCCAAGGTATGTATAGTTTTTTGTGTGCTCTAGGGCAACGGTGTCTAGATGGAATTTGTATTTGTGGTCCTGGCGACTGGACCTTTTTTGGAACACCATTATTTTGGTCTTACTGAGATTTGCTGTTAGGGCCCAGGTCTGGTAGAATCTGTGCAGAAAATCTAGGTTCTGCTGTAGGCCCTCCTTGGTTGGTGAGAGAAGCACTAGATCACCATCAAATAGGAGACATTTGACTTCAGATTCTAGAAGGGTGATGTAACGGTTTTCTTGATGAGAAGGAGAGTCGGACCAAAATGCGGCGTGTAGATTGCGATCCATGTTTATTGTGACTATAGCAACATGAATCTAAATACAAACAGTGCAAAATAATAAACGTAATGAAAACCGAAACAGCCTAAACTGGTGCAAACTAACACTAAGGACAATCACCCACAAACACACAGTGAAACCCAGGCTACCTAAATATGGTTCCCAATCAGAGACAATGACTAACACCTGCCTCTGATTGAGAACCATATCAGGCCGGACATAGAAATAGACAAACAAGACATCCAACATAGAATGCCCACCCAGTTCACGTCCTGACCAACACTAAAACAAGGAAAACACACACAAACGATGGTCAGAACGTGACAGTACCCCCCCTCCAAGGTGCGGACTCCGGACGCACAACTTAAACCTATGGGGGAGGGTGTGGGTGGGCATCTGTCCGCGGTGGCGGCTCTGGCGCTGGACGTGGACCCCACTCCATAACAGTTTTAGTCCACCTCCTTAGCGTCCCTAGATAGGTTACCCTCCTTAAAGACCGCTCGGGACAGAGGGGCAGCTCGGGACAGAGGTAGCTCGGGACTGATGGGTAGCTCAGCACTGAGAGGAAGCTCAGCACTGAGAGGAAGCTCAGCACTGAGAGGAAGCTCAGGCAGGTGGTTGGATCCGGCAGATCCTGGCTGGCTGGCGGTTCTGGAAGAGTCTGGTCGACTGGCGGATCCGGAAGAGTCTGGTCGACTGGCGGATCCGGAAGAGTCTGGTCGACTGGCGGATCCGGAAGAGTCTGGTCGACTGGCGGATCCGGAAGAGTCTGGTCGACTGGCGGATCCGGAAGAGTCTGGTCGACTGGCGGATCCGGAAGAGTCTGGTCGACTGGCGGATCCGGAAGATTCTGGTCGACTGGCGGATCTGGAAGATTCTGGTCGACTGGCGGATCTGGAAGAGTCTGGTCGACTGGCGGATCTGGAAGAGTCTGGTCGACTGGCGGATCTGGAAGAGTCTGGTCGACTGGCGGATCTGGAAGAGTCTGGTCGACTGGCAGATCTGGAAGAGTCTGGTCGACTGGCAGATCTGGAAGAGTCTGGTCGACTGGCAGATCTGGAAGAGTCTGGTCGACTGGCAGATCTGGAAGAGTCTGGTCGACTGGCAGATCTGGAAGAGTCTGGTCGACTGGCAGATCTGGAAGAGTCTGGTCGACTGGCAGATCTGGAAGAGTCTGGTCGACTGGCTGCTCTGGCTGCTCCATGCTGACTGGCTGCTCCATGATGACTGGCAGCTCTGGCTGCTCCATGCTGACTGGCTGCTCCATGCTGACTGGCAGCTCTGGCTGCTCCATGCTGACTGGCTGCTCTGGCTGCTCCATGCTGACTGGCTGCTCCATGCTGACTGGCGGCCCTGGCTGCTCCATGCTGACTGGCGGCCCTGGCTGCTCCATGCTGACTGGCGGCCCTGGCTGCTCCATGCTGACTGGCGGCCCTGGCTGCTCCATGCTGACTGGCGGCCCTGGCTGCTCCATGCTGACTGGCGGCCCTGGCTGCTCCATGCTGACTGGCAGCTCTGGCGGCTCCTTGCAGACTGGCAGCTCTGGCGGCTCCTTGCAGACTGGCAGCTCTGGCGGCTCCTTGCAGACTGGCAGCTCTGGCGGCATCCTGCAGAAAGGCAGCTCTGGCGGCTCCTTGCAGACTGGCAGCTCTATGCAGACTGGCAGCTCCTTGCAGACTGGCAGCTCCTTGCAGACTGGCAGCTCCTTGCAGACTGGCAGCTCCTTGCAGACTGGCAGCTCCTTGCAGACTGGCAGCTCTATGCAGACTGGCAGTTCTGAACAGGCGGGAGACTCCGGCAGCGCTGTAGAGAAGGAAGGCTCTAACAGCGCTAAACAGGCGGGAGACTCCGACAGCGCTGGAGAGGAGGAAGGCTCTGGCAGCGCTGGACAGGCGAGGCGCACTGTAGGCCTGATGCGTGGTGCTGGCACTGGTGGTACTGGGCCGAGGACACGCACAGGAAGCCTGGTGCGGGGAGCTGCTACCGGAGGGCTGGGGTGTGGAGGTGGTACTGGAAAAACCGGACCGTGCAGGTGCACTGGAGCTCTTGAGCACCGAGCCTGCCCAACCTTACCTGGTTGAATGCTCACGGTCGCCCTGCCAGTGCGGCGAGGTGGAATAGCCCGCACTGGGCTATGCAGGCGAACCGGAGACACCGAGCGCAAGGCTGGTGCCATGTAAGCCGGCCCAAGGAGACGCACTGGGGACCAGCTGCGTAGAGCCGGCTTCATGGCATTAGGCTCGACGCTCAATCTAGCCCGGCCGACACGCGGAGCTGGAATATACCGCACCGGGCTATGCACCCGCACTGGAGACACCGTGCGCACCACTGCATAACACGGTGCCTGTCCGGTCTCTCTAGCCCCCCGGTAAGCACAGGGAGTCTGCCCAGGTCTCCTACCTGGCGTAGCCATACTCCCTGTTAGCCCCCCCCCAAGAAATTTTTGGGGCTGCCTCTCAGGCTTCCATCCGCTACGTCGTGCTGCCTCCTCATATCTGCGCCTCTCCGCTTTCGCCGCCTCCAGTTCTTCTTTGGGGCGGCGATATTCTCCTGGCTGAGCCCAGGGTCCTCTTCCTTCTAATTCGTCCTCCCATGTCCATACCTCCTCTTTGGGCTGCTCCTGTTGCCTCTTCTCCTGCTGCACCTTTGGGCGGCTACACTCCCCTGGTTTAGCCCAGGGTCCTCTCCCGTCGAGGATTTCCTCCCATGTCCAGAAATCCTTATTGCGCGTCTCCTCGCGCTGCTCCTGCCTGTTGACACGCTGCTTGGTCCTTTTGTGGTGGGTGATTCTGTAACGGTTTTCTTGATGAGAAGGAGAGTCGGACCAAAATGCGGCGTGTAGATTGCGATCCATGTTTATTGTGACTATAGCAACATGAATCTAAATACAAACAGTGCAAAATAATAAACGTAATGAAAACCGAAACAGCCTAAACTGGTGCAAACTAACACTAAGGACAATCACCCACAAACACACAGTGAAACCCAGGCTACCTAAATATGGTTCCCAATCAGAGACAATGACTAACACCTGCCTCTGATTGAGAACCATATCAGGCCGGACATAGAAATAGACAAACAAGACATCCAACATAGAATGCCCACCCAGTTCACGTCCTGACCAACACTAAAACAAGGAAAACACACACAAACGATGGTCAGAACGTGACAGGTGAGGCTGGGTGCTACATACTTTTCTAGTGCCCTTGCCAATTTAATGATAGATATATATATATATATATATATATATATATATATATATATATATATATGTTGAAGAGGGTGGGGCTTAAGCTGCATCCCTGTCTCACCCCACAGGAAATGTGTGTCTTTTGCCTATTTTAACCAGACACTTGTTGTTTGTGCAGTACATGGATTTTATAATGTCGTATGTTTTTCCCCCAACGCCACTTTCCTTCAATTTGTATAGCAGACCCTCATGCCAAATTGAGTCGAAGGCTTTTTTGAAATCAACAAAGCATGAGAAGACTTTGCCTTTGTTTTGATTTGTTTGTTTGTCAATTAGGGTGTGCAGGGTGAATACATGGTCTGTCATATGATAATTTGATAAAAAGCCAATTTGACATTTGCTCAGTACATTGTTTTCACTGAGGAAATGTAGAAGTTCCAAATATTGGGGAAGATGCCAGAGCTACTGATGTTGAGTTTTAGTATCTCTGTATCTCTCTCATATATATATATATATATATATATATATATATATATATATATATATATATATATATATATATATATATATATATATACATATATACACAGTTGAAGTTTACATACACTTTGGTTGGAGTCATTCAAACTCGTTTTTTCAACAACTCTACAAATGTATTGTTAACAAACTATAGTTTTGGCAAGTCGGTTAGGACATCTACTTTGTGAATGGCACAAGTAATTTTTCCAGCAATTGTTTACAGATTATTTCACGTGTATCACAATTCCAGTTGGTCAGAAGTTTACATACACTAAGTTGACTATGCCTTTAAACAGCTTGGAACATTCCAGAAAATCACGTCATGGGTTTAGAAGCTTCTGAAAGGCTAATTGACATCATTTCAGTCATTTGGAGGTGTACCTGTGGATGTATTTCAAAGCCTACCTTCAAACTCAATGCCTCTTTGCTTGACATCATGGGAAAATCAAAAGAAATCAGCTTCCACAAGAGAAAAAAGAAAATAGACCACAAGTCTGTTTCAGTACAAACAAAAGTGAAATAATTTGTCTGTAAACAATTGTTGGCAAGATTAATTGTGTCATGCACAAAGTAGATGTCCTAACCGACTTGCCAAAGCTATAGTTTGTTAACAAGAAATGTGTGGAGTGGTTGAAAAACGAGTTTGAATGACTGCAATCTAAGTGTATATAAACTTCCAACTTCAACTGTATATATATATATATATACTGTATATGCCCCTGTCTGTCTCTCTGTGTATTTGTAGAGCGCTGCTCATTGCGCTGTGACAGAGTAAATGCTGGCACCAACACCTGTTCCCTAATGGTCACCCAATGCTGTCTGACCATTATAGTAATGTTCCTGCAACGTTACCCACAGGAGACACACAATAGGTACCTCACCCCTTTGACAAACATTGATTGCTCTGACAGACAGTGAGTCACGTGGCTTGTTATATAAAGTAGGCACACAGGCATCGAGGCATTCAGTTACTGGTTGAATGAACGTTAGAATGGGCAAAACGAGTGACCTAAGCGACTGAGTGTGGTTTGATCATCGGAACCAGGCGCGCCGGATCCAGTATCTCAGAAATGGCCGCCCTCCTGGGCTTTTTACTCACGACAGTGTCTAATGTTTACCCGAGAATGATGAGACAAACAAAACATTCAGTCAGCGGCAGTCCTGTGGGCGAAAACAGCTTGTTGATGGAAAATGTCAAGAATAGTGCAAGCTCACAAGCGGGCCTCAAACAGACAAATAACAGCACAGTACAATAGTGGTGTGCAGAACGGCACCTCGGAACACCCAACTCATTGATCCTTGTAACGGATGGGCTCTTGCAGGAGACGACCACACCGGGTTCCACTCCTATCGGATAAAAACAAGAAGCGTTTCCAGTGGGCACGCAATCACCAACACTGGACATTTGAGGAGTTGGAAAAACATTCCCTGGAACATAACAGCGTGTTCACTTTACATGAGTGGCCCGTGCAGTCCTCAGACCTCAACCCAATAGAGCCTCTTTGGGATGAAGTGGAACGAGCTGTTCGCGGCATGAACGTATCGCCTTCCAATCTGCAGCAACTGCGTGATGCCATTGTGTTGGCATGGACCAACATCCCTGTGGAACGTTTCCGACGCGTTGTAGAATGCCCCGAAGAATTCAGGATGTTCTGGAAGCAAAATGTGGTCTGACCCTGTACTAGATGAGTGTACCTAATAAACTGACCAGGGTGTAGCCTCTGGTCTTTTTACTAAGCTTGCATGCTGTCAAATGGTTATGCACGCATATAATGAGTGGAATAAACACACATTGTTAAAGAATGCGAGACGAGGAAACATCCACCCAGGTCACACATTATTACCAACCATGTTTCCAGCGCTCCTCACCGATGTTATGGTAGCCTCATTAGCTACTACAGCCATGAAAGTTGCAGCCTGCAGCAGAACTGAACAATGGGCCTATTGTCAGAGCCACATGAGAACCCCCAGAACAAAACTATGGTACCATGTGGTTGTTAGGTGTCTCATTATTGTCTCTCTGCAGGCGGAGAACGGAGAAGACTCTTCACCTACAGAACCATGGT
This sequence comes from Oncorhynchus mykiss, assembly GCF_057628025.1. Classification (NCBI taxonomy): domain Eukaryota; kingdom Metazoa; phylum Chordata; class Actinopteri; order Salmoniformes; family Salmonidae; genus Oncorhynchus; species Oncorhynchus mykiss. The sequence goes on along the minus strand of NC_143030.1, from coordinate 43,494,455 downwards.
GTCAGGTGATGAGAATGGGGATTCTGGGAAATAATGTCAGATGATAGCTGGCAAGAGGAATGGTTGTGAGGATTCACCATTCATGTGTTGATGTACTATGCTGTAGCCTGTCATAGATTATAATTTCCACACCTATCCAAACAGCTTGATAGAAGGTGACAGCTATACAAGTGTAACAATGTGGCAACCAATGTAACAGCAGGGCATCAGATAATTGTTTATCCTCACAAATAAGTTGTTGGCGTGTTTGGTAATTAACACTGTGAACAGTAAACACGTACTATGTAAATTATGTATTAGTTAATGATTTATTCATGTCATCTACATGTTCATTAACTCACATTGTTTGTAGTGTCATTGTTTACTCTCGTTCTCTTTCTCTCTCTCTTTTGCCTTGTCTTTCTCTCTCTCTCTCCCTTCTACTGCTCTGTCTCTCTGTCTGTCTGTTTCTCTTTCTACATTCAGATTTCCTCCAATATCTCTAGCTACAGGAATCCATAGTTGACCTTATCTGGAATGATCAAAAATGCCATATTTTTTAATGTATACGATCAAAGGGGGCAGGCGTGTACATTTACACAATCTAAGTGGAACTGAAGTTCATATCATTAAGCAGGGACATAATTATCTGTTGCACGGCAAGTTCAGGCAGATGGGGGAAAAACTTGCTGGTTCCCGTGAATTTAAAGAGGCTACTTTACAGGGTGAAAATACATAAACACCTCCTTACCAGCCACATTTTCATAGGCCCATCATGCATATTTTCCCTGGTTTTAGACTTCATATCAGTCAGACATCCGGCTATCTTTTTTTTTATCGCTGTGCCCACTTTCCATTATGGAAGAAGGGGAGAGAGGAGGATAAGATATCACAAGACCTTTACAACACTGATCCCTTTCAATCCACCTCATTCAATGTGAAGAATGGAATATAACAATTTTACACAAAGCCTAGGACCATTATAAAGATAAAGCATCTTCCCATCATAACAGAATATAATAGGCCAGTACAATTCTGAGAATCCTCTGACCCTGGAATAGACAAATGGTTTCTTATCCTATTGGTAGACATGAACATTTGTACAGTGGGGAGAACAAGTATTTGATACACTGCCGATTTTGCAGGTTTTCCTACAAAGTATGTAGAGGTCTGTAAAATCACATTGTATGATTTTGAAGTAATTCATTTGCATTTTATTGCATGACATAAGTATTTGATCATCTACCAACCAGTAAGAATTCCATCTTCCAAGCCCTCATGTTCTCCACTCATTACCTGTATTAACTGCACCTGTTTGAACTCGTTACCTGTATAAAAACACCTGTTCACACACTCAATCAAACAGACTCCAACCTCTCCACAATGGCCAAGATCAGAGAGCTGTGTCAGGACATCAGGCATAAAATTGTAGACCTGCACAGGGCTGGGATGGGCTACAGGACAATAGGCAAGCAGCTTGGAGAGAAGGCAACAACTGTTGGCGCAATTATTAGAAAAGGGAAGAAGTTCAAGATGACGGTCAATTACCCTCGGTCTGGGGCTCCATGCAAGATCTCACCTCGTGGGGCATCAATGATCATGAGGAAGGTAAGGGATCAGCCCAGAACTACACAGCAGGTCCTGGTCAATGACCTAAAGAGAGCTGGGACCACAGTCTCAAAGAAAACCAGTAGTAACACACTACGCCGTCATGGATTAAAATCCTGCAGCGCACGCAAGGTCCCCCTGCTCAAGCCAGCGCATGTCCAGGTCCGTCTGAAGTTTGCCAATGACCATCTGGATGATCCAGAGGAGGAATGGGAGAAGGTCATGTGGTCTGATGAGACAAAAATATAGCTTTTTGGTCTAAACTCCACTCGCCGTGTTTGGAGGAAGAAGAAGGATGAGTACAACCACAAGAACACCATCCCAACCGTGAAGCATGGAGGTGGAAGCATCATTCTTTGGGGATGCTTTTCTGCAACGGGGACAGGACGACTGCACCGTATTGAGGGGAGGATGGATGGGGCCATGTATCACGAGATCTTGGCCAACAACCTCCTAAGAGCATTGAAGAGGGGTCGTGGCTGGGTCTTCCAGCATGACAATGACCCGAAACACACAGCCAGGGCAACTAAGGAGTGGCTCCGTAAGAAGCATCTCAAGGTCCTGGAGTGGCCTAGCCGGTCTCCAGACCTAAAGCCAATTGAAAATATTTGGTGGGAGCTGAAAGTCCGTATTGCCCAGCAACAGCCCCGAAACCTGAAGGATCTGGAGAAGGTCTGCCAAAAATCACTGCTGCAGTGTGTGCTAACCTGGTCAAGAACTACAGGAAACGTATGATCTCTGTAATTGCAAACAAAGGTTTCTGTACCAAATATTAAGTTCTTATTTTCTGATATATCAAATACTTATGTCATGCAATAAAAAGCAAATTAATTACTTAAAAAATCATACAATGTGATTTTCTGGATTTTTGTTTTAGATTCTTCCTCTCACAGTTGAAGTGTACCTATGATAAAATTTACAGACAGGCAGTGTATCAAATACTTGTTCTCCCCACTGTATATTCTGTACTCAACGTTCACTGGCTGAGGAGTAACATAATATTGCCGCCAGATCCACATTCATACAGTCTATTTCCATACAGAGGGCAGAAGGCTACCAGAGTATTCAACATCATTCTGCTTTGAGAAAGTGAGGCCTCTTCAATGACAGTGTGTATTGTGCACAGAATTTCTGTGTCTCGGTATGCCAGATCTTTTTCTTCTACCCCAAAGAGACTGGTTGAATCAGGTGTAAAGGAATACTGTTTTGTTTCAGTCAGTTATAGCTAAGCTTTTAGACTGACACCCCCCCATCTTTGAATCGAATCCCAATCTCAGTTTCATGTCCTTACTCTTGCATTTTTACCTACAGCCTGAAGAACAGTCACTTGATCTCACCCAGGGTCGCATGTGGCATGCGAGTCAAAAGGATCTGCAAGAGCCTGGGGCTGCTGGGTTCGAGGGTCTGCCACGGTGCCACTCTACCAAAGACGGTCCCCCTGGAGGAAGCTGCAGGGACTAGTGGAAGGTCAACCCCGTGGATGGAGGTATGCCAGTGGGCTTAGTGCTCTGCTCCCTACCCCTGTGGGACACTCCCATCCAGGGTCTGACCAAGGAGAAGTGTAAAGCATCCGTCTCCTGACACGGCACTGACTTGTCTCCGCGGCTGGCACAGAGATCACACTGTAAGCCTGCTCTGACCGTCTGTCCCACTGACCCCTGGGCTGGGGGAGACTGATGGGGAAAGACCTCAGTCAGAGAGAACTAGTCTGACCCAGACTCACAGCACAGAGGGAATCAGAGAGATGACTGGGATTTTCAGAAGGAGGTGACTGAGAGCAGAAAGAGATCACAGGGGAAATTATGTGTTCAGTATGCCACAGATAGACAGGGAAATACAACCAGCACTAGAGCAGGTTGTTTCAATGGAATCTGAAGGCTGTTGCCGAAACACAATGGTTTTTAACAATAAAGGCACTTTTTTTTCTTCCATTTGTCTTCAAAACCCTACATGAGAGAGAGAGCGAGACTTCAACACTCATCTGACTCCAACACTGCATCGCTCCTTATCTCCAAGAAGACAAAATACAAATAAAATATTTTAACTGTTTTCTGGTGTATTGCCTGTTCTGAGGAATATAAGTGCTAATTGCATTCAGTTCTTATTTAAAACAATTGCATGTAGAATTTCAAACCAATTAGCAAAGCAAATGTCGAGTCAATGTGCAAGTCCTTCTCTTGATTTTGTCAGGAGATAGTCATGGCTATGGAACAGATCCCTGTGTACTTTGACGCAATGGGTTGATTTAAGGAGGTGTTTAACATCTTCTGACTCTGCGGTTGTAATTTCAACACCAGAGGATCTGTACCCCTTATTGCTATGGCTCTGTTCCGTCAAGGTCAAGGTTAACAGAAGTTCTGTGAGGTAGCAGGGAAGTTGTGTTTCTGGAAGACTTGAGAAATAGGTACACTTTTGAGTTCTTTCGGGTGGGAAGTTATTTGTGTATCCGTTGTCCATTTCCAGGGTTATGTCAGTCTTATAAAGTCCTCTTATTAGTGTACACAATTATAAACGCTCACCTGTTTTTGATGTGAAGTTTAGTCCCAGGGGAAGGAGCGAAAACAACACACAACCACTGAACATGCGTGCACACCCACCCCACTGGGCACAAGCTGGTTGAATGAACGTTATTTCAACACAATTTGTCAACGTGTTGTGACGTGGAATCTACGTGGATAAAAACATTGGATTTGTAAAAAGTAGAATCTCTGTGTTGTTCTGAGGGTGACATTTCCACCACAGGATTGTCATCATGGTAACCACATTTCAACATTGACAAACCTATCGTATAACATCTGTTGAATTTGTACCTTAAAAACGAGGTGGACTCCAATCAAGTTGTAGAAACATGTTGACTTGGTGCGCCCAGTGGGACTGCACTAAGGTGGTCTCAGAAATCCCATTTTATATTTGCCTCTGGGTGTCTATGGCTGTATCTTTTATTAGCCCCAGTCATTTGTGGCCATTTTAGGGTGTGTTTTGGGGGTTTGTGTGGTGAGTAATGTGATGGGCAGAACTTGGCAATGATGTTGTTTTAGCCTAGCGCAGGGACCGGTACCGTAATTACACACCTGACAGTAGCTGATAAACACATCTGGCAAGCTGCCAGATCCACTGTGTCGTGTGTGTGTGTGTGTGTGTGTGTGTGTGTGTGTGTGTGTGTGTGTGTGTGTGTGTGTGTGTGTGTGTGTGTGTGTGTGTGTGTGTGTGTGTGTGTGTGTGTGTGTGTGTGTGTGCGCGCATGTGTCTGTATGAGGGGGAGAGAGAGAGAGAGAGAGAAAGAGGGAAAGAGAGGAAAAAGAGAGAGAGTCAGTATTCACGGTACGCCATAGCCTAATCGTTCACACAGAAACACTTACCTCAAATTCCACTGCCTCTCTGTGTGCAGCAAAGTAATGCAATTTTGCATCTGGTTCCGAGAGCGGGCAAATGGATGTGCAATTTGGAAACCTTGGGATGTTACGTCGATCAACAGTATAACAACATACGAGACCAGATACTTATTCCGAGGGTTTTTTTTTCCCACCAGAAATCATCTGCAACTTTATCAATGAACTAAGTAAAGAGAGGGATGACCTCTGCATGGAGTGGAACTCTTTCATCTGGTAAAGCAAAGACAAAACATACAGTTGTCACAAAATAATGACGGCTACAGAACATAAAAATGATATTATTCATTGCATTAATCATTGCAGTTTATTATACACGTATGTGTAAATATTCACACGTCTTGAAATGAATATGGTTAAATTAAACACCATAATTCTTTCAATTACACAGCACGTTGAGGTCTCCTTGCTTGGCCTGCTCCAACAAATAAGATTTCATCTTGAGCAAGCAAATATTGGGCAGGTAAAATGTGTGAAATTGAATAGTTTCATTTCATTTGTGGGAGCTGAGCATTTGGAGATCAAAGTGTGAATTCAGGAAAATGAAATATGTACGGCAGGTAATTCCTTCCACTTACATTACCTCGAGGTAACGTCACGATATGAAACTATTCACACACTGTATTTCTTTATCAGAGTTGAATTTTATCCATCTAAATCCATTTCCTGCTGTGATGCTGCACACGCAGCTTTTGGAGAGATCTCTTCTCTCTTCTTCTTTCTTCTTTCATTCTCTAGTATTGTAATTAACCAATAATGAACCAACTACCCAACATGCAACTTTGTTCCTCAGTACGGCTCTTACCCCTATATTCTCGACTATACATTTTCTATGGTACATTTTTCATTGGAGAGTAAGCAAAATAAATTTGCCTCCCTACTCTCTCCAGCCAGTGTCACCCAGGTCCATCTCAGGGTATTTTTTTTTTAATCTTTGCTTACCTCAGCTCAACCCCAGCACACATCACAGCTCCTCAGGGGGTGATTCTCATGACCCAGCCTGATCTCCCACACCCCAGCTGGGGCTGTGAACATCTGGGGATGGGGGGAGAGTTGGGGGGCTGGAGAGGGGTGAAGATTGTGACGTTTTACTCCCATCCTTCTGTCCCGAGTCTGCTCTCTGGGGCCAGAGAGTGTGAAAAGCGCCAGTGTGACATGAGGAGTGAAATATACTTACACACACAAACACACACACACAGGCATGTGCACAAATACGCACACACATACACTCACACATGCATGCACACAAGCATACATGCGCTCACACAGCACACACAGAGATAGCGGAGGGCACTCACATGCCTGCCTAAACACTTGTCTTCCATCAGAACCAAGGTCAGGCAGACTGAATTGAATGGAAACCTCTGTCGGTCAAAAAAAAAACTCAGTAATTAAATGCAAACAAAGGGTTATAAATGAGCGGAGTGCTGAAATGGTGAGGCCATTTTGGCTGTCTGTGTGGGTTTAGGGGAACCATTCTGGTGCTGATTTCCAGCCCTCTCTGGGTAACTAATGACTGCATTGTATCTGGCTCTTAGAGGCTGTGAAAGAGAAGCGCAAGGTGCTCTGTTGTTGCTCTATTGTTCTCCTGGAATCCATTGTTAACAGGGTTATAGAAAAACCAAATGAATGTCTTGTTTTTCCACCAAAAAAGACCATCAAAATTGAGATATAGAGAGTGAAACAGACAGGCAATGTATTGCCTTTATACAGTACACTCTAAACTTTGCAATTAAAGCATCAACACTTGCTGGACTTTTTGGACTTTCATCTGTGTTATTGATCACGGCGTGAAGCACTCTTTACCCAGCCGGAAGGGATGTGGTATTTTGCAAGCTGGAAGAATCATATAGCCTGTGATAATCATAATCAGCCTGCTATTTTCTCTTTATCACTCCAAAGAAAGGCTATTCTTCAATCCTGGTCGTTCAGGGTCAGTGTCTGTTGAGTGTGTGTGTGTGTGCATGTGTGTGTGAGTGCGTGCGTGTGTGTGTGTCAGTGACGTGCGGTGTGGTCGGTGGCTGGTTAAGAACTGCCCATTATCAAAGCCAGATTCACTAACAAATAAACCTTGATGAAGTCCAAGTTCACCATACAACAGATATCTCCAACAACCAGTGACCTAAGCTATTAACCGAAAGTGACAAACCATTTCACCAAATGTAAATACCAATGTAGCCAAGATACACAAGCGATAGACCCCGAAGCGGCATATTTCATATCATCGGACAAAATGACACACTGTAGCATCCATATTTACAACCAATAGGTGGCACTAAAATACCAATACGTGGACAAATTGCATCCGAATCGAACTCCTTAGCCTTTCACAATGGATTTACAATTCTTCCAATTCACCCTGCCCAACACACACGCACACGCACACACACACACACACACAATAATATCATTACGTGAAATATTATTACACACAGAGTATATAATAAGGATCTAACAACATTTCCATATTATACATCGAAATGACTGAAAAATGTATTTAAAAACATCAAAGTGTGTCTTCAAATCAAAATTTGAGTTTGATAAATGATGTGCATCAAAGAGATATTCTCTACTCTCATGTTCATTCAACAGTTACTTAACCCGCAAAGTACAAAGGAAAATGCATTTAGGCTCACCTTTACCTGAAGTCCATTCGTCTGTCTCAGTGACAGCGTTTGTAGAAGTCATAGCAGAACCCCATGTCCATTATTGTATTCTGCATGCACACAGCAGGCCCACCGTCATGTGGAGACCGGGCCTCCTTCAGTTCCATTTTCACACCCACAAAAAATCACACACACACACACACAGTAGCTGGTAGCACAGTCCTCCCACGCAGCACACGGGTAGGCAGCTCCATCCATTAAGGCATCCAGCCGGCAGGAGAACAGAATCCTCCTGCGTGAGTGCGCCCCCATGTCGCATCCATCTTGTAGAAGCCAAGACCCGCATTGAGTGGAGGGAGGAGCCCCATTCCCATTACGTCGAAAAGTAAATGTCCCAAAAGTTTCAGACAAGTGGACAGTCCAGTAGTCACTGTTCGCCTGCCCGACAGCTGGCAGCGAGGGAGATGGTGGTTGTCTGTCATGAACAAAGTCACGTCTTGTAGAGCTCCTGTATGCTGCCTCTATTTGGTCTTAACTTTCATTATAGTTAACGTTCCACTCTTCGAATCCTGCAGTGTCCATTTATCAGGTTGTTTTTGTTAGCTAGCTAGCTTGGTTCAGTTCAATAAATGCAAGCGCCAAATTATGTTGACACAGCCAAGTGTGCAGAGCTTAGCCTTACAACATGTTGTAAGTTGAGGGTCTGGGTACAGGTGGATGGATGACTTTCAGTAGGAGCTGGATGGAGACGGATAACTATTTAGCAGCTTTCATGGTCAAACTGCACTGAACACCCTCAACCACCACACTAGAACTGTCTGTCAATTCCTGTATCAATAAAGTTTAACCCCTCACAATTAAATCATTGGCCAATAGAAAAAACGAGAATGGAGTTACCAGGTAAAGAAATAGATAAACACAGTTATTTCCTGTAACACGGATTCACAGCATGTCAGCCAGGTGTATGACTGCCATGTAAATGAAACAATTACTCAGGAAATAATACGCATGCCAACCCCTCTTTTATGCTACAACTACTCTCTGTTCATCATATATGTATAGTCACTTTAACCATATATACATGTACATACTACCTCAATCAGCCTGACTAACCGGTGTCTGTATGTAGCCTCGCTACTTTTATAGCCTCGCTACTGTATATAGCCTGTCTTTTTACTGTTGTTTTATTTCTTTACCTACCTATTGTTCACCTTTTTTTGTACTATTGGTTAGAGCCTGTAAGTAAGCATTTCACTGTTCACCTGTTGTCTTCGGCGCACATGACAAATAAACTTTGATTTGATGCGCAAAATATGAAATTGGCTAACTGCAACGAATGAAGCTAAGCAAAGCAGCAGGGCCTATGCTGACCCCATGTGCATCAACAGTGACTGGAGTCAGGAATGGCCACACGCATCAACAATTTGAATGGATGGGAGAAAGGCATGTATACCCTTGTGCCTTTCCTGATGCGGTCTAAGCAAGCGTTGAGACTTCGAGCATAAAAATCACCAGAATTATTAAGAAAAAACACAAGATAACAAAAAAATTATGACAATTTTATATATAATATATCTATTTTTTAATGTGGCTTTTCATAACATATTTTTTTAATTAGATTATCACTTGGTAAGCACTGCATACTGGGTTACTGGTATGTGCATACGTGTATCAGACATGTGTGAAGTAAGGATTGAGCTATCACTCTTTTGGCACTAAATGCAATCCTTGTCAGACTTTTATGGGATACAAAAACCAATCTTTCCTCTTAAACTTCCCTCACACACAGAAAACAACACTGCAATTTTCCAATCCTCTCTTCTCTTCCTCCCATTCTTCTTCTCTCTCTCTCTCCTCCTGTCATATCTCCAGCTCTTGCTATGGATATACAGCTGCCTTGTGTTTTTCTTCTGGAAGATATCTTTGTAAATGTTAAATGGAAGTGTGTGTGTCAGTCAGGGGCCATTCTGCAACCCCCTTTCCACACCAAACAGCCTAGATGATTTTCCCGTTTTGATGCTAAACTGGCGTTCAGATACAGCCACATTAGCATTTGTAAAATGGTGTCGGGAAACAAACATTAGCATTTTAAAGAAACACTGACCTGCTTTCCAACACTCTTGACTATCATAATTAACCACTAGAGACTCCCATGTATTTTTAAAAAACTTTTACCGGCAGGGATGATGATTGCTATTCACAGCCTGCAGCGAGCCGAGGCGAATCAGTGACGTTTCAAAGACCATGTCTGCCCCTGCGTTCACCTGAGGAAGCGCTAGCCGTGGGCGCTAAAGCTAAATCAAGAGACTTGATCATCACTGATAATCGCGGCTGCATGGCTTTCAGTACAGACACTCAAACCAGCCCTCTGAGGCCTCTGAGAGAAGCTTCCGGAACATTCTCTCAGTTTCCTCTGAGCCAAGACTACCCACTGTCTGTTTTATCATCTGAAATGAGCTGATGATTCAATCAACAGAGAATATTCTGTTTTGTTTGGGATAGGGAAGCAGGGAGAGTGGCAATATATTCTAATTTTGGTAATTAAAAATGTTATTTAATTTCTCCCAGCACGCAGACAATTAATGTGTTCGTTGCTCATCCACCCAAATGATTGTTTATTTGTCTTGCGTTGACTGCACACAATCCCCCGGAGTCACGCTGGCCGCATGCTAATTATTTTTAAATCCCTCATATCTCTTTTAATTGTTCTTGGGCTGTTTATCCTGGAGATCAGATGGCTAACTGAGAGAGATGGAGGGTGCCTGTCAAAACAGACCAGTGAGGAAGACAGATGAAAACACATCAAAATCTCAAAGAAAGAAAAGATTCGCACAGAGACTGGTATCTGTCATTTGGAGACGCTCGACTGATATCTCTGTCATGAACTGTGTACATAAATGGAGTGTGTATGTGTGTGCGTGTGTGTGTGTGTGTTTGTGGGTGGGCTGGTTGACAACCCCATAAATGCATATACAAAGCGATCGCTAGTGCATTTAATTGAGTAGTATTTCTGGCATTACAGCAGAATGAACTATGGGTAATATTACCATGGCCTCTCGTCTGCTCCCCCCCCCCCCCCCCTACTTTCCCCCTCCTCCATTTCCATCCTGGTCCACCCTCCCCCATGTAGGTCTCTCTTTATGTAGTGTTGTCTTTCTTGTCGTGATGTGTGTTTTGTCCTATATTTATATTTTATTTACATTTTTTTTGCTTTCGTTAGGCCGTCATTGTAAATAAAAATTTGTTCTTAACTGACTTGCCCAGTTAAATAAAGGTTCAATAAAAAATGAATCAAATAAATACATGTAAAAGACTACACACAAGAAAACCTTTCAGGTGTAATAAGTAATAATAAATAATAAATATGTTTGCAAAGACACTTTATCAAAGTAAGTGAGCAGGAAGAAGAGGAGAGGGGAAAAAAGCAATCGGTGGCCTTGCCTACTTTAAATCAGAGTCAGAGGCTAGCTTATTGAAATGTTGATAAATAATGGCTCAGGTAAATAAGGTTACACTTTAAAAGATTCTGCCACATTTCATTTTAGATTTTCATTTTGACCATTGACTCATCATCCCTTCTTGTGCTATCTGCTCTGCTCCCTTCTGATCTGAATACCCCTTTAAGCTTCCAGAAAAGGTCAGAAAAGTAATTAACCTTGTTCTGTTTGCATCAACAGAGAGACTTGTGTATAACACACACACACAAACAGGAATGGACAGACACACACACACACACACACACACACACACACACACACACACACACACATGTGCTCCTCTTCACTTTTCTCAAAAATAACATGAAAATACAAAATCTGGAAAATTGAAAAGTTGTACTGAAAAATGTAAAAGATTGAAAGATTATAGCAAAAAATAATGTCCTCGAGCTTCCAGTAAAGGGATAAACAGGTTCTCTCAGATTATGGCTGAACTATGTCTCTTTTAGCCTACCCAAGAAGCTAAAATCTATTGAATGGGTTACTTCATATTTTAACAAGAGGGTATTCTTTTTTTTGTATTATTCGCACGCTCGCCCAATTTTTTTCAAGAAATGAAATCCGTTCAACGTTTCATAACATTTGTACAGCCTAAATAGTCTATGAGAGAGAGTGTTTTTCCTACATAGAACATGATTTCCAGTGCTTTGAAAAAAGGAAATTCTCGCCACTGATGGCTATGTTGCAATTCAAGTCTCACCCTTTCGCCTTCCGTGAACCTCCCGAGTTGTACTTCCATCACAAACACCATGCAATACCTCTTTCTGTACTTTCCTCTCCTTCCGTGTGCAGCTGCACGTCCTCTCTTTGTAAGTACACGCGTCTTCCATTTCTCTATCTTTCATGCCATCTCTCTCATCAGCCTTTTTTTGACTCTCCCGTCCTCCCTGTTGCTCTCTTTATTTTACCGCTCTCCCTTTCTTTTCCTCCAGAGTCAGATCGTTTCAATTTAGCCGATCCACACAGGTGTCGAGAGGCCCGTAATGGCCGTGTTATTTCTCACCTAATCAGCAGAAATCTGGACGGAGAGTTTCTCACTCAGAGTAATTTCATGCTGTGAACTTGAATGTGTTATTCCGCTCTCGCTGTTTACCACTCCTCCTCGCCATCGCCTCCCTCCCTCCTCTTCCCCCATCTCTTCGTCCTCTGCTTTTGTTTTCCAAAACAAGCTTGTTAAATCACATAAGGCTTTTGTTCCATTTCTCAGCGGGTGAACCTATTTCCAGGGTAAAATGTTTTTCCATTTCCCAGCTGAAAACAAATGATTGTTTCTCTCCTACTGCATACATGGTCCAAAACTTTAGTAAACTGCTCATGTTCAAATAAACAAACAACCAAGCCAGACCAACGCCCATTTTTAGTGCCATTACCTAAACAGTGCAGTTATGAAGATTTCCAGTACAGGTTTTGACCTGATGAGGGCGCCAGAGATGGCACTCATACTCCCCCCATCAATGCCTCTGTCTGAACCCAACTGTAACTAAAGAAAAGAGGAAGGAGGAGTGTCATCATGGATAACTGATATCCTTTTTTCCATATTTCCTCTCCTCTTCATCAACCAATCCCTGCTGCCTGCTCCTCACTTCTGACAACTCTCCCTCCATCCCACCTATCCCTCCCGCCAAACTGTTTCTCTAGGTACCTCTAATTGTTCACTCTCTTGTCTTTCCTTCCTCATACCTTCATCCCCATGAATGTTTTCCCAACATCTGCCTCAGAGCTGGTCATGAACACACACAAAACCACACACGCACGCAGGCACACACACACTCACACAAACACGCGCATGCACGCGCACACACACAAATATACACACGCACACACACACACACACACACAAACACAGACACGCATGCATGCACGCATGCGCACAAACAAACACACACAAGCATGCACGCGCAAATACACGCATGCACACACACACACACACACGCACGCATGCACGCACACACACACACGCATGTGCACACACACACACACACACACACACACACACACACACACAAACACAATAAGTAAGTAAGTAATTATCAGTAACAGTATTGATAAGGGCTCTATTCAATCTAAAGCGTTACAGCATGCTTAATAGAAATGGAAAGGTCATGCAGCTTTTACCACGAATGCAGTCTTCGCTAACGCAGGAACGTTGTCTTTGCATTTCAATCGCGCTGTAGCGCTGAACGTCAGCGACACGGATTGAATAGAGCCCGCAAGTCTCTGAATAAACAGTAAGAAAGGACACCTGACAGCATCACCTGTATCTGTTCTCTCTGTTTCCCACAGCGGCCTCCTCCTTCTCATGGAAGTCCCACCATCAGCCGTCGTCACGTATCCAGAACGGTGCTGCAATTAGCCGTCTAAATACAGATAATGAAGAAACTCCGCTGCATCTACAGCTGTCAGAGGACATTAGACTCCGGCTCCACTCGACCTCTCTGGAGTTAACCGCCCAAGCAAATCACTGTTTAATCGCCGGCTCTGGCCATGACTTCCCTCTCTAACATCTCTATTAGGACAGGTTGGGGGAGGATTCCACAATGGAATTGCTCTTGTTAAAACTGAATTCCCTATGTATCCCTTATTGAATACATGTAAACCCTCACAAACTTTTACAGATGCACAATTGAGCGCATCCTGTCAGGCTGTATCACCGCCTGGTACAGCAACTGCACCGCCCACAACCGTAAGGCTCTCCAGAGGGTGGTGCGGTCTGCCCAACGCATCGCCGGGGGCAAACTACCTGCCCTCCAGGACGGCACCCGATGTCACAGGAAGGCCAAAAAGATCACCAAGGACAATAACCATCCGAGCCACTGCCTGTTCACCCCGCAATCATCCAGAAGGAAAGGTCAGTAGAGGTGCATGAAAGCTGGGACCGAGAGACTGATAAACAGCTTCTATCTGAAGCCCATCAGACCGTTAAAACAGCCATCACTAGCACAGAGAGGCTGCTGCCTACATGCAGACTTGAAACCATTGGCCACTTTAATAAATGGATCACTAGTCACTTTAAAAATGTTTACATATCTTGCATTACTCATCTCATATGTATATACTGTATTCTATACTATGCTACTGTATCTTAGCCCATGCCGCTCTGACATTGCTTATCCACATATTTATATATTCTTATTCCATTCCTTTACTTAGATTTGGGTATATTAGGTATTTGTTGTGGAATTGTTAGATTACTTGTTAGATATTCCTGCACTGTAAAATGTAGAAGCACAAGCATTTCGCTACACTCTCATTAACACCTGTATGTGATTTGATTTAGTAAGGCCCCTTAAACCCTGTCTATAGAAATGTGTTTACAGTACTGTCATCAAGGACCCTGGATTCACTACCTCTCCTTCCCCTCTTCTTTACCTTTCTGTGCCCTTCACTCTTTGTTTCTCTCTTGAACTAACCCTTAATGAATGTCTTAACGAGAGCCCTTGCATTCTCAAATGAGATTCCTCTTTACAAAGCCATCAGCTCAGCAAGCCAAACATAGCATAGACTCAAAGGTTATGTGATCAGTTTGCCCATTAACCCATTCATTAGAACTTAGAAGCTTTGTAGGGGTTCTTCATATACTTGTTTAACCTTGTCCTCTGAAAGTTCCCAGCATCTTATTAAAGTTCCCAACAGATAAAAAAAAGTTTGCTGGCATCAGTTCGTCAGCTTCATCCTATGGCACTTATATACAAGTTTGCATAGGTCTTAGTTGTTGTTTCATTTACACGCCTTTGTACTGATTCGTCTCTACCTTGAAAATGTGTTTTTGGTGGTACAACACAAAGATTAAACACGTGGCACCAAAGACGCATGGATAAGAGTGCTATCTTTCACGAGTCACTAACCACACATCCTCAGCTCAATTATACATCATCGGTTTGGGTGCATGAGATCAGCGCTTCAATCGCCACCTTTGAAATACGATCAGAAATGCAGAGCATGTCCAGATCAACAAACTCCAAAGAGCAAGCCTCCACTGCTAGGAAGTAGAGGGGCGGAAGAACATTGTAAATGTGAGAAGTGTTTGAACAATTGTTTAGGTGCACTTCACGTATTGTGTGTCGCATGCATAGTGTAATGTATACTGTCAGGTCCATAATTATTGGCACCCTTGAGAAAAAAAAGACTATAATAAAAATACTATATAAAATAAATGGTCCTGTTTTTAAAGGACATTCAGCTTATAAAGGCTTCATAATGCCTTCATAAGCGCTATATTAATGTGTTACAAAGCATCTATAACTGTATGTCATGCTTTATAAAGGGTTCATAATGCCTTCATAAGCGCTACATTAATGTGTTACAAAGCATCTATAACTGTATGTCATGCTTTATAAAGACTTTATAATGCCTTCATAAGCGCTATATTAATGTGTTACAAAGCATCTATAACTGTATGTCATGCTTTATAAAGGGTTCATAAATTAGGCGTAACTGTGTGACATAATCACCCATGTCAAATGGGACATAACCCACTATGTCGAATATGATTAAACATGTGCTTTATAAAGGGTGACCTGTTGTGCTGAAGGATGGCATACGCTCTAAAGTGATGTCATGTTAGTCACATTACACCTAATCGCACCAAACATGGCCTTCACTAGCTAGGGTTAGGTTTCAAATCAAATTTTAAGAGGATAAATTGTGGAAATGGGCAGGGTTTAGCCATAATTATGGCTTTTTGACTGTGCTAAGTAGTGATGATTACAAATACTTTCATCAGTAAGGTCACTCCTATAGAATTCTATGGTCACGCCCACTAAGATCGACTTTGAATGATGCAATACCGTGGGGATGACGTTTCGCCAAGAAACACTTACCTTGATGAAAGCCCCCAAACTGAAGATTTTGAAGGAGTCTTTCTTCTGGAACTTACATATTTCTCAGTACACAAGCACGATGCAACAAAAACAAGTTATATCGCATGGTGTTGGGCCAAGTCAGGTCTTTGACACATTTTCCCACTCACCCCGCTGATAGATTAGCCACAAAATGTTGGACCTTTGTAACGGGTTGTAATCAAGCCCTGGTCTCCAGCATTGGAAGAGAAGAGGAAAACCTTGTGCTACAAAGCAACGTCTTAGGTTGGACAACTCCAACTCATCTTGGTTCTGAGACACACAGACACACACAAACACACAGGTCCATCAAACCATTTGAATACCTCTCACACCCTACTAGTGGATCATGAGAGAACCTTCATAAATCAGCAGAATGTTAATAACCTATTTATTGACACTTTATGTAGTGTCCTGTATTACTTATTTTGAAGCGAGAAACCTTCAACTAAGAGAGTGACAGATATAGGGGAGGTAATCAGGGAAGTGATGGAGTCCAGGTGTGCCTAATGATGAAGTGCAGGTGTGAGTAATGATGAATGCCAGGTGCGCGTAATGATGAATGCCAGGACCGATGGTTAATAAACCAGTGACGTTGAACGCTGGAGGGGAGGAGCGGGAGGAGCTCCAACACTATATTGTATGACTATGTACATAATTATGACCGGCCGGCTTGATTCAGTCTTATTTAGCAAAAGTTTAAATGGTTTTTAAACACTGGATAAAAGTAGAGACTCAGAGCTAGAAAATGGTATATCACACACTATAGTTGAGGAACAATGGTCAATTAATTCTGCTTTGAAAGTTGACAAACTTCACTTTTGAGAAAATGGCCCTTGAATATTTTGGTAAACCTACAGGAGACCTCTTCTTTGTCTACACCCTCTTAAGCCTTAGTCCCACCCATCTCTTTAAGGATTCACATGTGAGGCCATGTACTAAACATCTAAAGATTTCAAGACTAAAGGCTAGTTTATACTACATCTATCGACAGTTGTTGCAGTGTCATCATGAACATTCTATTGTTGTCCGACATCAAACTTGTCAGTGACGTTATGAAAAAAGTATAAAAAGTATAAAAGTAAAAACACAAAAACTACAGGCTGCATGACATCGGCAGCCTGGTGGTCCAACATAGCATAACTAGCGTATTTCAACCTCTTAAGGATCAGACCCTTTTTTTTAAATTTTTGCCTAAAATGCCATACCCAAATCTAACTGCCTGTAGCTCAGGACCTGAAGCAAGGATATGCATATTATTGATACCAAATTGATACCAAAATGTAGGAGAATATAGCACATTCGATCTGATAAAAGATAATACAAAGAAAAAAACAAGCATTTTTTGTTGTTTTTGTTCCATCGTCTTTGAAATGCAAGAGAAAGGTCACAATGTATTATTCCAGGTTAGGCGCGGTTTCGATATTGGCCACTAGATGGCAGCAGAGCATGTGCACGTTTCAGACTGATACAATGAACCATTGCATTTCTGTTCAAAATGGTGTATCAAGACTGCCCAAATGTGCCTAATTGGTTAATTAATACATTTTCAAGTTCATAACTGTGCACTCTCCTGAAACAATAGCATGGTATTATCTCACTGTAATAGCTACTGTAAATTGGACAGTGCAGTTAGATTAACAAGAATTTACGCTTTCTGCCCATATTAGATATGTCTATGTCCTGGGAAATGTTCTTGTTACTTAAAACATCATTAGCGCACGTCAGCTCTTCCCGTGGGGGGACATACCGATCCCATAGAGGTTTTAACTACTACAAACACATTAAAATTACAATAAATAAAGGTTAACTTACTTGTTTTTCACTGTCCAGTGGCAGCACAAGTGAGCATTTGATATCCAAAATCATGACATGATCAGCGTCTCATCAGCAACACTTAAAAGTAATTCTGGGTCATAGAATTTCAAAAATATACAAAATAGGTCCCCCACGAAATAGCAGAACATTTTCAATAAGCATTCATGATATATGAAAAAGAATTGTCTAAACATTAACTATGATTCTTATTTCTTCATATTTAAGTGACATTGGCATAAAATGTGGGATTTAAAACATATTCCTAGGTCAAATAAATGCCCCCAATAAATGTACATATGTTCACCTAATACCTTTTTTGCACTATTGGTTAGAGCCTGTAAGTAAGCATTTCACAGCGCACGTGACAAATAAACTTTGATTTGAACCTTTGATTTGATTTGAATACATTACATATTTGCTTAGAGTAGAACTGTTCTCGGTGCCGCAGTAAAAGTATTGTAGGGAATACTCAGTAGGGTCTGTAGAATGTATATATGTGTCATTTCATTGGGCTCTGAATAATTCGGATTGACGCAGGCCTTTTACCCTACCCAGTACATTGGCAGCCGATGTGCACGACAGAAAACCCGCTAACCAAACAACAGTGCAGGGCATGCTCACTGAATTAAAGGGCAACTACACTCAAAAGTTTCTTAGATTTTTCCCACAACTCAAACTCATCCCCTGATGTGGTTTAATCATTGTTGTGAACACATGAAATAAAATGAGGTTGTTTTTCTATTGAAGAAGTGTGAAAAAAAAATGTGGTGAGCTGACATATGGAATTGTTTTAAGATGGTCATACTAATCATTTAGCTATTTGATTTTGCTTCAGGCATGGCATGACCCAGAATATATTTAATTCAAAATCGGTGTGCCTGCTTCCATGTGTATTGTGTGTGTGTGTGTGTGTGTGTGTGTGTGTGTGTGTGTGTGTGTGTGTGTGTGTGTGTGTGTGTGTGTGTGTGTGTGTGTGTGTGTGTGTGTGTGTGTGTGTGTGTGCGTGCCTGTGCGTGTGTGTGTGAACCTCACAAAACACTGGTTACTCTGATATTCAAGAAACATATCATTTTGACTTTTGTAAATATTTTATATTCAGCATCTGTTGTTGTGCAAACCAATTTCTTTGTGATTTTATGCCAAAAAAAAAATCTTTGAAAATGTAATAAACATTAACAATTTCAAAGGGTTTCTTCTTCCTGTTGCTTTTGAAGGGGAGGCACTTGAAATATACTCTGTGACATCCATGGAAATTCAATTAGTGTCTGGGATAGCTACTCCCGCTCTCCACTGATAGCCTGAAAATAGCCCTGTTACATTAAGCGCACATGAAAGAGCTTTCGATAAAACTTCTAGAGTAATTTTCGTAACACAAATGAATTTGGATTATTATGTACTTTCTATAAAAAATATATACATTTGGAATCAGTTATCATATTGATTGTCTGTCTCTAAATCAGTAAAATGTCCCCATTAAGTGCAATTGACTTTACCACAATGTAGTGGGGTAATATTTAATTTCCCACAGGGCGACAGGTAGCCTAGTGGTTAGAGCATTGGAACTAGTAATCTAAAGGTTGCAAGATCAAATCCCAGAGCTGACAAGGGAAAAATCTGTCATTCTGCCCCTGAACAAGGCAGTTAACCCACTGTTCCTAGGCTGTCATTGAAAATAAGAATTCATTTTTTTTAACAGACTTGTCCAGTTAAATAAAAGTATTCATAACCCTTGACTTATTTCACAATTTGTTGTGTTACAGCCTGAATTGCAAATGTATTAAATTCATTATTTTTTTCACCAATCTATACACAATACCCAATATTGACAAAGTGAAAACATGTTTTTAGAAATGTGAGAATTTCTTTTGAAAGTGAAATACAGAAATATGTTAATTACATGTGTTTTCACACCCCTGAGTCAATACATGTTAGAATCACCTTTAACAGTGATTACATTTGTGAGGATTTCTGGGTAAGTCTCTAAGAGTTTCGCAAACCTGGATTGTACAATATTTGCACAATATTCTTTAACAAATTATTCAAGCTCTGTGAAATTGGTTGTTGATCATTGCTAGACAACCATTTTTAGGACTTGCCATAGTTTTTCAAGAAGAGTTAAGTCAAAAATGTAACTAGCCCACTTAGGAACCTTCAATGTCATCTTGGTAAGCAACTCCAGTGAATATTTGTCTTGTGTTTTAGTTGAATGTCCTGCTAAAAAGTGAATTTGTCTCCCAGTGTCTGTTGGAAAGAAGACTGAACCAGGTTTCCCTCTAGGATTTTGCCTGTGCTTAGGTCTATTCTATTTATTTTTACCCTGAAAACTCCCCAGTCCTTGTCGATGACAAGCATACCCATAACATGATGCAGCCACCACCATGCTTGAAAATATGAAGGATTATACTCAGTGATGTGTTGTGATGGATTTGCCCCAAACATAAATCTTTTGTGTTCAGGACATTAAGTTTAAAAAAAGGCAATTTTTTAGCAGTTTTACTTTAGTGCCTTATAGTAAACAAGGTAGTTAACCCACTGTTCTTAGGCCATCATTGAAAATAAAAATGTGTTCTTAACTGACTTGCCTAGCTGACGAGGGCATAGGTCTGATATGGGGGGGCCTATAAAGGATGTGGCCATAAAAAGCATTTCCCTTCCTCTCCCAGAACTGAGTTAGGAAAGACAAATGCATCTGTTTTTATTTAACTAGGCAAGTCAGCTTAGGAACAGTGGGTTAACTACCTTGTTCAGGGGTCAAAATACAGATTTATACCTTGTCAGCTCGGGGATTCAATCTTGCAACCTTTCGGTTACTAGCCCAACACTTTAACCACTAGGCTATACTGCCGCACCACCAGTGTAAGTAGTAACTTCACTATGCTCAAAGGGATATTCAATTTCTGCTTTAGTTCCGTTACCTTTTCTTTCTTGGGTACAGGAACAACGGTGGACATCTTGAAGCAAGTGGCAACAGCAGACTGGGATAGGGAGAGATTCAATATGTCCGTAAACAGCTGGTCTGTGCATGCACTGAGGCATTGGGAAACCTGCCTGGTCTTTGTGGTTGAATCTGTGTTTGAAATTCACTGCTCGACTGAGAGACCTTACATATAATTGTATATGTCGGGTACAGAGATGAGGTAGTCATTCAGAAATCATGTTAAACACTAGTATAGCACATAGAGTGAGTCCATGCCATGTATGTGACTTGTTAAGCACATTTTTACTCCTGAACTTATTTAGGCTTGCCATAACAAAGAGGTTGAATACCTATTGACTCAAGACATTTCATCTTTGTGAATATTTTTAAAAACATAATTCTGATTTGACATTATGCGGTATGGTGAGTACACCAGTGACAAAAAAACTATATTTAATCCATTTTAAATTCAGGGGGTAACACAACAAAATGTTGAAAAGGTCAAGGGGTGTGAATACTTTCTGAAGGCACTGTATAGACCCCCATGATAAGTAATTCATTTGACAATGTCTATTCAAACGGAATATCTAAACCTATAAAGATGATTTAGCAGTATGCAGTAGTCTATGGTTGACAGGGATACAGGGATAGACTGTCGAGAGAGGAACAACAATGACCTATATCAAAGGCAGATATTGAATTAAATCAAATCAAATTGATTTAAATAGCCCTTTTTACATCAGCTGATATCTCAAAGTGCTGTACAGAAATCCAGCCCAAAACCCCAAACAGCAAGCAATGCAGGTGTAGAAGCATGGTGCCTAGGAAAAACTCTCTAGAAAGGCCAAAACCTAGGAAGAAACCTAGAGAGGAACCAGGCTATGAGGGGTGGCTAGTCCTCTTCTGGCTGTGCTGGGTGGAGATTATAACAGAACATGGCCAAGATGTTCAAATGTTCATAAATGACCAGCATGGTCAAATAATAGTAATCACAGTGAACAGGTCAGGGTTCCATAGCCGCAGGCAGAACAGTTGAAACTAGAGCAGCAGCATGGCCAGGTGGACTGGGGACAACAAGGAGTCATCATGCCAGGTAGTCCTGGGGCATGGTCCTAGGGCTCAGTCCTCCTAGAGAGAGAAAGAAAGAGAGAAAGAGAGAATTAGAGAGAGCATACTTAAATTCACACAGGACACTGGATAAGACAGGAGAAGTACTCCAGATATAACAAACTGACCCTAGCCCCCGACACATAAACTACTGCAGCATAACACTGTTAAAGGAATGATACAGTATACAACGCATAAACTTAAATTACAAGGCAATATTAATCTAGGCATGATGAGAGAGAGAGAGAGAGAGAGAGAGAGAGAGAGAGAGAGAGAGAGAGAGCTTATGTGCCATGGCCCATAACTCTTGGGGGAGAGAGGGAGCGAGAGAGAGACCAGGTCCACATCAACATGGTAGCAATCACAACTTTTGCCAGGACCCTGAAGGACGTCACCCTCAACCGTAGCCCCAGTACCACACAAAGGAGCAATGGACACCCCGACCGGGCCAGCGAGACACCCTACCAGACCTGCAAGACCCCCTCCTGAAGGACTTGCACCAAGAGAACCCATACCAAGAGGACCTACACCCAGACCACATCCTTTATAGGCCCCCCCATTTCAGACCTATGCCCTTTCTGCCCACCTCATGCCGCCCGCCCCTGCGGCAAGGACTTCAACATGACAGCAGGACATATGCCCAGGCCTTGAGCGGACAGAGCAACAAGCCTAGCCCCCATCATTACACCAGCACACACCCCAATCCTGTAACCTAAGAGGTATCAGCTATATACAGTTGAAGTTGGAAGTTTACATGCACTTAGGTTGGAGTCAATTAAACTCGTTTTTCAACCACTCCGCAAGTCGGTTAGGACATCTACTTTGTGCATGACACAAGTCACAATTGTTTACAGACAGATTATTCCACTTATAATTCATTGTATCACAATTCCAGTGGGTTAGACGTTAACACACACTAAGTTGACTCTGCCTTTAAACGGCTTGGAAAATTCCAGAAAATCATGTCATAACTTTAGAAGCTTCTGATAGGCTAATTGACATCATTCCAGTCAATTGGAGGTGTACCTGTGGATGTATTTCAAGGTCTACCTTCAAACTCAGTGCCTCTTTGCTTGACATCATGGGAAAATCTAAAGAATTCAGCCAAGACCTCAGAAAAAAAATTGTAGACCTCTACAAGTCTGATTCATTATTGGGAGCAATTTCCAAATGCCTGAAGGTACCACGTTCATCTATACAAGCATTGGTACCCAAGTATAAACACCATGGGACCACGTAGCCGTCATACCGCTCAGGAAGGAGACGCATTCTGTCTCCTAAAGATGAACGTACTTTGGTGCGAAAAGTGCAAATCAATCCCAGAACAGCAAAGGACCTTGTGAAGATGCTGGAAGAAAAAGGGGGATGCTTGCAAGCCAAAAAACACCATCCCATCCGTGAAGTACGGGGGTGGCAGCATCATGTTGTGGGGGTGCTTTGCTGCAGGAGGGACTGGTGCACTTCACAAAATAGATGGCAATCTATAGGGAGGAAAATTGTGTGGATATATTGAAGCAACATCTCAAGACATCAGTCAGGTTGAAGTCGGAAGTTTACATACACCTTAGACAAATACATTTCAACTTTGTTTTTCACAATTCCTGACATTTAATCCTAGTAAAAATTCCCTGTTTTAGGTCAGTTAGGAGCACTTTATTTTAAGAATGTGAAATGTCAGGTTAATAGTAGAGAGAATGATTTATTTTAGCTTTTTTTTAACCACACTATCAACAGGTCCTGTTCAGTTGTGTGGTCAGGTGCCACAAAAAAGGTCAGAGGCACGGCTGGCCCTTGGAGGTACACAGAGAGCTAATATTAATAATATGCATGTCAATCTCTCCTGGCTGAAATTGGGAGGAGAGATTGATTCATCACTACTTTTATTTATGAGATTTATTGACATGTTGAATGCACTGAGCTGTCTGTCTAAACTACTGGCACACATCTTGGACACCCATACACACCCCACAAGACATGCCACAAGAGGTCTCTTCACAGTCCCCAAGTCCAGAACAGACTATGGGAGGCACACAGTACTACATAGAGCCATGACTACTTGGAACTCTTTTCCACATCAAGTAACTGACGCAAGCAGTAAAATTACATTTAAAAAACAGATTAAAAAACACCTTATGGAACAGCGGGGACTGTGAAGCAACACAAACATTGGCACAAACACACACACACACGATAACATACGCGCTATAAATACACATGGATTTAGTACTGTAGATATATATATATATATTTCCTTTATTTATACAGGTTTTTCTCATTGAGATAACATCTCTTTTCCAAGAGAGACCTGGTCCAATAGCATCAGAGGGAACAACATTTCAGACAGAACAACTTACATACACTAACACAACATTCAACAAAACTATAAACACACATAGTACAACAAACATTTGACATTAAAAACACAAACGTCTTGACTAAAAACAGCTGGCCTAAAAACAATTGCACTCTTCTATGAGATATACATCGATCAAGTGTTTAAACTCCACCAACGACACTAGATCATCACATATGTGGTAGTGGTGGAGTAGGGGCCTGAGGGCACACAGTGTGTTGTGAAATCTGTGAATGCACTGTAATGTTTTAAAATGGTATAAACTGCCTTAATTTTGCTGGACCCCAGGAAGAGTAGCTGCTGCTTTGGCAGGAACTCATGGGGATCCATAATAAATACAAAATACAAATACGACGCTGGGCCAATTGTGTACTGCCCTATGGGACTGCCGATCACAGGCAGTTGTGACACAGCCCGGGATCGAACCAGGGTCTGGAGTGAAGCCTCCAGCACTGTGATGCAGTGCCTTAGACGGCTGCGAAACTCGGGAGGCCAAAGCTGAACTTTTTCTATCGCTTCGCTAGCAGGGTTCGAATCACTCACTTTCCCACAATCCCCCTGCACATTGCTCTGTGTGCTCCCATTGAAAATGGATGGGGGCGGAACTTCGTCTGGAGAATTCGGAAGTGGTGTAAACCATGGTGTAAACCATGCCTAATGGATTGTCCGGCCTTGTCAATTACGTTTCAAAATAAGTCTATCAAAATATAAATAAAACTCCAGTACTCCAGTATAAATTACACCTGGTCAATAAGAGGCATGGATAAATTCTCACCTTATTGCAGACTAATTCAAACTGTCTCACAATGTTGCCACGGGCAATCCAATATGAGTCTTAATCACATTCTCTAAACCACTAATTCAAAGCTAACATCCATGCCTCAAAATTGTGTGTGTGTGTTTGTGTGTGTGTGAGTGTGTGTGTGTCTGTGTGTGTGAGAGAGAGAGTGTGAACTGTATCAAAGTAACATATGAACACAAGCACGCATGCACACACACACACACACACAACCCACACACATTAGGCATAACTGGCCTAATGGGCATGTGTAATCAATGTGCCCCTTGTCATTGTACATCTGATTGTCATTGTACATCTGTAGCAGAGAAAAGTTAAACTCACACATCATTTGCATATTGATGCGCTAGGTATATGTTCTCAATTTAAAATGACACCAGTAGATAATGTATCTGGGGCTAACCATAAACCAGATTTTATACATGATTTTTCGGACATTAAAATCTTTAGTGCAAATCCAACCCTCCATTCATGGTACAGTACTATACATTAAAATAACGATCTGGCAATTTGTAGGCAAATGAAAAATATGAAAAAGTAAAATAATATGGTGGGGAGAGCATTGTCATTCTACCTTGTTCATTTGCTGAGAATGATTTTAGAACACAGAAACAGAACCAGAAGGTCAGTGGCGGGGAGGAGGATGGAAAATAGAAAATAGTTTCAAAAAAATAAAACCCTTGAATTTGTAGGTGTGTCCAAACTGTAGACTGGTACTGTAAGTCTATAAATATATAAATAAAACTCCAGTATAAATTACACCTGGATTCTTTCTCTCGAGCAGGAGGTCAATAAGAGGCATGGATAAATTCTCACCTTATTGGACCCTAATTCAAACTGTCTCACAGTGGGGTTTTTTTTTTTCGGCCACCGGCAATCCAATATGAGTCTTATTCAAATTCTCTCCACACCACTAATTCAAAGCTAACACCCATGGCTCAAAATTGTGTGCGTGTGTGTGTCAGAGAGACAGAGAGACAGAGAGATAGAGAGAGAGAGTGATCTGTTTCAAAGAGAACTTATTAACACATGCATGCATGCACGCACACACGCAGACACACACACACCAGAGGGGGCTGGTGGGAGAAGCTACAGTGGCTTGGGAAAGTATTCACCCCCGTTGGCATTTTTCCTATTTTGTTGCCCTACAACCTGGAATTAAAATAGATTTTTGGGGGGTTGTATCCTTTGATTTAAACAACATGCCTACCACTTTGAAGATGCAAAATATATTTTTTTGTGAAACAAACAAGAAATAAAACAAAAAAACAGAAATCTTTTCACCCCCGCACTTGAACTATTCACCCCCCCCAAAGTCAATACTTTGTAGAGCCACCTTTTTCAGCAATTACAGCTGCTAGTCTCTTGGGGTATGTCTCTATAAGCTTGGCACACCTAGCCACTGGGATTTTTGCCCATTCTTCAAGGCAAAACTGCTCTAGCTCCTTGAAGTTGGATGGGTTCTGCTGGTGTACGCCTAACATAGCTTTTTCCTTGATGGCCAAAAAGCTACATTTTAGTCTCATCTGACCAGAGTGCCTTCTTCTATATGTTTGGGGAGTCTCCCACATGCCTTTTGGAAAACACTAGACATGTTTTCTTATCTTTAGCCACTCTTCCGTAAAGCCCAGCTCTGTGGAGTGTACGGCTTAAAGTGGTCCTATGGACAGATGCTCCTTCAGGGTTATCTTTGGTCTCTTTGTTTCCTCTCGGATTAATGCCCTCCTTGCTTGATCCGTGAGTTTAGGTGAGCAGCCCTCTCTTGGCAGGTTTGCCAAAAGTTTGTTTAAATGTTTTAATAATGGATTTAATGGTGCTCCGTTGGATGTTCAAAGTTTCTGATATTTTTTTATAACCCAACCCTGATCTGTACTTCTCCACAACTTTGTCCCTGACCTGACCTTGGTCGTCATAGTGCCGCTTGCTTGGTGGTGCCCCTTGCTTAGCGGTGTTGCAGACTCTGGAGCATTTCAGAACAGATTTATATATACTGAGATCATGTGACAGATCATGTGACACTTAGATTGCACACAGGTGGACTTTATTTAACTAGTTATGTGACTTCTGAAGGTAACTGGTTGCACCAGATCTTATTTAGGGGCTTCATAGCAAAGGGGGTGAATACATATGCACACACCACTTTTCTGTTTTGATTTTTTTTATAACAAGTAGTTTTTTTCACTTCACCAATTTGGACTATTTTGTGTACGTCCATTACATAAAATCCAAATAAAAATCCATTTAAATTACAGGTTGTAATGAAACAAAGTAGGAAAAACACCAACGGGGGTGAATACTTTTGCTAGGAACTGTATAGGAGGACAGGCTCACTGTAAAGACTGGAGTGGCATAAATGGAACGGTATCAAACACTCAATTCCTTTTATTCCATTACATGAATTAGTCTCCAATAAGGTGAAAGTTGATCCATGCCTCTGAGGACGGGCTCATTGTGATCAAACATGTGTTTTCCATATGTTCGATGTGTTTGATACTGTTCCATTTATTCCATTGCCTTCTTTACATTAAGCCTGTCCTCCTATAGCTCCTCCCATTAGCCTCCTCTGACACACACACACACACACACACACACACACACACGCACACACGCACACACACTGACTGTTACTCCTGCAGGGTTACCCAGGAGGACTTGGCCCAGATGGTTGGGAGTGTGTGTAATGGGAGATGACATCCTGTGTTCCCCAGACCTATAACTCAGACGCTCCGTTATTACATTGACACAAATGACTGCTTCACAGACGTCTCCATATCAGACACACATATTAATACTCTTGTATAAAAGCACAGACAGAGCACATGGAAAATCACCAACCACTTCAAAGGGGAATAAATTATGCCCGTTGTGGACTGGAATTTATATTGACAGTTTTATTCACTCCAGAAGGAGTCCTGCAGAAAACTGAAATACAATAAAACACTTCATTAATTTCCTTGTCACCTCTTGAAAGTTGGCAGCAAATGCATTCTCTGCTCAGGCTTAACGGGAAAAAACACGGAAGTTTTCAAGATATTGGACATTCAAGAAGTAAAGTGTCATATGATGTGTTTTGCATCAGCAGACTAATGATGAAGCAGCAAGTGACACTTTACTTCTTGAAAGTCTAATATCTAAAAAAAAAATAACTGGTGAATTCCAACAGTGGACTAATGAAAAAACTACCAAAAAATCATTTTGAGTGGAGTTTTCCTTTAACTATGTGTGACATAGACTCCTTCACCCTCTGTCCCAGTCTTAGTTCCTGTCCTTATACTGTCAATATGGTACATACACTATACAATAGTTTTCACTCCTCTTAATTCAATTATAGTTTAGACATTGAGATCGTCATCAACCCAAGTTCTGCATCACAATAACTAGATTATACAGCAACCACCCTTTGTCTAATATTCAATAGCCTTTGGCTCCAAACTAGTCTCTGCTGCTTTGGAGATGTGACTTTCTCCTGCCTCGGGGTATTTGCATGGTCCTCTGTCTCTGTCTGCAGCTGGTGGTTGAGGAGAGACCCAGCTGTCAGTGCTTTGGCTGCTGCAGCGCTGTCCAGGGTCCTGACTTGTCGAGACCTCTGGTGGTGCTGAATGGACAGCTGAGGCCGCTGTCTGTCTATGTCGAAGGCTATTACTCTCACACAGTTTCACTTCCCTAGCACCATGTAGAGAGTCAGTAGGAGTGATCTTTATATAGCGATAATGAAACAATGTTACAGCAATTTCTTACTTACTGTGTGTTGTTGAAGCAACAATTATTAATTTTTATGTGTGTTTGTGCATGCATATGGGTCTGTGTCTGTGTGAGTGTGTATTTAATTGTTCACCCCACTTTCAATTTACAGCTCCAGTTAAAATAACAACAACAGACCCTGACAACAGCAATAAATGCCACAGCAACAGGAAACCTAATTAAATCATGTGCCTTCTGACCTGCGGAGATGTGCGACAGCCAGCCTGAGAGGACGGAGGGAGGGATAGACAGAGGGAGAGATGGAGAGAGGGCGAGGAGGAGAAAGGTCTGGGGGTCCTCAGAAGCTCTAATTGGCAGAGCTGTGTGGAGTGTAATTTCGCTCATCTGCAGTAACTTCGCCCAGGGTCATTATGACAACACCCTGGATTAATCGAGCTGAGAGCTAGAGATGGGGGGATAAAGAGGAGGAGGAGGAGTGAAGGAGGAGGAGAAAGGCTCAGGACTTAGGGATGGATGTCTGTTTCTTTATTACCACAGAGAGAGTGCGAGAGAGAGTGCGAGAGAGAGTGCGAGAGATAGATAGATAGATAGATAGATAGATAGATAGATAGATAGATAGATAGATAGATAGATAGATAGATAGATAGATAGATAGATAGATAGATAGATAGATAGATAGATAGATAGAGAGAGAGAGAGAGAGAGAGAGAGAGAGAGAGAGAGAGATAGAGAGAGGGAGAGAGAGAGAGAGAAACCATTGCTGGGGCCTCCAGACTGCAGCTCGCAGCTCATGACAAAAGACAGTGCAAGGAACAGAGTGTATTCATTACGCCGTGTCCCCACACTCCAGCCAGAGCTGCTGCTAATCTGACAGCCATGTCTGTAAATCACATCGCCATGGCCATTTTTCACACTGGAAGTAAAGAAAAACCACACTTTCCTCTCTCTCAGATTTTATCCTTAATTTTATCACTCAGAAGCTGTATAAAGGAACCAGTCTTTAGACGCTATTTTTAGCACAGCAGCCTTAATGTTAAATGGTTTTCCATGCAGATGGAACGGGTACGTCATCGATATAATCCTCTTAAAGCATATAATATCACTTACCAAGCACAGATCCCAACAGAACCGTTCTCCATCTAAATATACTGTCTATCAGAGGTGCTTCGGGAAGACTTTTGGTGTGGCACCGTTGAATGCTGTCGAAAGGTTAAATCAAAACAGGCTGCGTTTCAAACTCATAAAATACATATTTGTCATCGTTCCAAATGATTAGCCGAGCAAGGGAGGTTTGCAAACGTAAGCACCTCAGCCCTCGTTTTTAATGTAGTTTTCTAGTGTACAATTATGTTCCTGAAACGCCCCATAATTCAATTCGCGATGATTGTACAGCCGCTAAGAAAAGTCAACATACAAAGTGTAAGTATAAACAAATGTAAATAAGTTAAAAATTGTGCAACTAATGTTTGGTTATCTTTTGGAAATTGTAGAAATAAAACATTTTCCTTCATCAGAAATTCCAGCTAGGCAGGCTAACGTTAGTTAACTCATTAATTTGCTAGCTTTCGTACAGTAGGCACATATTAACAATTATATAGTTAATATACACTACTGTTCAAAAGTTTGGGGTCACTTAGAAATGTCCTTGTTATCCATGAAAACATACATGAAATGAGTTTCAAAAAGAATAGAAAACATAGTCAAGATATTGACAAGGTTTTAAATAATGTTTGATTTAAATAATAATTGTGTCCTTTAAACTTTGCTTTCATCAAAGAATCCTCCATTTGCAGCTATTACAGCTTTGCAGACCTTTGGCATTCTAGTTGTCAATTTGTTGAGGTAATCTAAAGAGATTTCACCCCATGCTTCCTGAAACACCTCCCACAAATTGGATTGGCTTGATGGGCACTTCTTACGTACCATACGGTCAAGCTGCTCCCACAACAGCTCAATAGGGTTGAGATCCGAAAACTGTGCTAGCCACTCCATTATAGACAGAATACCAGTTCTTGCATAGTATTGGGTCATTGTTAGGAGGAAATTGGCTCCAATTAAGCGCCGTCCACAGGGTATGGGCATGGCGTTACAAAATAGAGTGAAAGCCTTCCTTCTTCAAGATCCCTTTAACCTTTAACAAACCTCCCACTTTACCACAACCAGAGCACCCCCCCCCCAGGCCATCACATTGCCTCCACCATGCTTGACAGATGGTGTCAAGCACTCATCCAGCATCTTTTAATTTTTTTCTGCATCTCACGAATGTTCTTCTTTGGGATCCGAACACCTCAAACTTAGATTCGTCTATCCATAACATTTTTTTTCAATCTTCCTCTTTCCAGTGTCTGTGTTCTTTAGCCCATCTTAATCTTTTCTTTTTATTGGCCAGTCTGAGATATGGATTTTTCTTTGCAGCTCTGACTAGAAGGCTAGCATCCCGGAGTCGCCTCTTCACTGTTGTCATTGAGACTGGTGTTTTGCGGGTACTATTTAATGAAGCTGCCAGTTGAGGACTTGTGAGGTGTCTGTTTCTCAAACTAGACACTCTAATGTACTTGTCCTCTTGCTCATTTCTCAGAACAAGAATAGACTGACGAGTTTCAGACTAAAGTTTTGTTTCGGGCCATTTTGAGCCTGTAATTGAACCCACAAATGCCGATGCTCCAGATCCTCAACTAGTCTAAAGGTCCGTTTTATTTCTTTTTTAACCAGGACAACAGTTTTCAGCTGAGCTGACATAATTGCAAAAGGGTTTTCTAATGATCAATTAGCCTTTTAAAATGCTTGGATTAGCTAACACAACGTGCAATTGGAACACATGAGTGATGGTTGCTGATAATGGTCCTCTGTATGCCTACGTAGATATTCCATAAACAATCTACCGTTTCCAGCTACAAAAGTCATCTACAACATTAACAATGTCTACACTGTACTTCTGATCAATTCGATGTTATTTTAAATGGACAAAAATATGTGCTTTTCTTTCAAAAACAATACCATTTCTAAGTGACCCCAAACATTTGAATGGTAGTATAAGTAGACATGCAAATATATGTGACTGTAGCGCATATAAAGCACCCACAAGCTACCAGTGGCTGAAAACACAATAGTCGCGGGACGAACGAGTGACAAATTTGCGGGCAAGCACGGTCCATTTAAAATTAATTCCTTCCTCCCTCGCCCCTTTCCCTGCAAGTGTCAACTCGTCAGATGACATAATACGTCATCAGAAGTGTCCACTTAAGGGCCTCCCGGGTGGTGCAGTGGTCTACGGCACTGCATCGCAGCACTAGCTGTACCCCCAGAGACTCTGGGTTCTGGGACGACACACAATTGGCCTAGCGTCTTCCGGGTTAGGGAGGGTTTGGCCAGTAGGGATATCTTTGTCTCATCGGGCACCAGCGACTCCTGTGGCGTGCCGGGCGCAGTGCGCGCTAACCAAGGTAGCCAGGTGCTTGGTGTTTCATCCGACACATTGGTGCGGCTGGCCTCCCGGGTTGGAGGCGCGCTGTGTTAAGAAGCAGTGCAGATGAGACAAGATAGTAATTACTAACAACAATTGGATACCACAAAATTGGGGAGAAAAAGTAAGAAAAAAAAAGAAAAAAAAGAAGTGTCCACTTAATTAGAGGGCTGAGGGGAGCGGGTGTGTCTTTTAAGTTTTTGGAATGCAGCCACAGATTTACGGCTGGGGAAGAAATCTGGTGGGACACAGTGAAACCATGTCATGGGTTAAAAGACAGGAAGTCATCAAAAGCTTTGAGTCACCTTCAGTGGGAGACAACTGCTTTGGTTTGAATGGCTTTTTTTGTTTGTATGCCAGCATTGGCTGAGGAAAACTGATGAAAACAACAGAAAACCAATAGAGACACACCTAATGTAAAATGCTATTCCATGTTCTCAGAAGGGTGTCTTTCATACAAACCCTCTAGTTGAATAAAAGGGTGGTTAGAGGGGGGTCTGATCCTGGTAAACAGAAGGGAGAAGCAGGTGGGGGCTAGGTAGGGGGCTGTGGGATAAACACAGGGGTGTGTTAGAGGTGGGGGGTTTTGTTACAAAGAGAGAGGAGTGGAGTACAAAGACCAGGTGTAAGCCACTCATCTCTCTTCACCAGCACTCAGCTCTCACCCCCTCTTGTGTCACCCACCCCCCCCCCCCACACACACAATCACACAAACATTTTTTTCCACTCCATCACAAAAGCCTGTGCTTTTCCTTAACAGTCTTAACAGTTTTTTTTCAATCTCTTTGGTTCTATTTTCACAAGTATGTGCTGAATTTTCAAAACTCTTAGTACAAAACTGGTAACACTTGTAATGCAGCAAGTTGTCACACCTGCTCCCACTCTTTCCCGCCTGGCGCTCGCCAGGTTCCCCAGCATAGCGCACCCCGGGCCATCATCATTACGCACACCTGCCTTCCCCCCCAGTCATGCACATCATCGATTATAGGACTCACCTTTTCTCAATCCTCTCTGTCATTACCTTCCCTATATCTGTCTGGTTCCCAGTTCTGTTCCCTGTTTCTGCATTCATGTTTGTGTGTCTTTGTATACCCGTGTGCTGACGCTGGCCCTGTCCTGTTACCTGTCTGCTCCGCATTAAATGTTCAACTCCCCGTGCCTGCTTCTCATCTCCAGCGTCGGACCTTTACACGAGTCTCATTTTCTAAATGTTTGATTGTGCAATCGTTTGTTTGAAGACATCTTTGACCACACCAACGACTGATCCAAAACACTGTGGAATTTCCATTAGAACATTGATTTAATCGCCATAACACAAACACAATTGTATCGTCTCAGTTTAGTTATTTTAACAGCCAGTTAAAACGAAAAATGCAAGAAACATGTTTGAAAATTGTCCTTTGAATGTAAAATGCTACATTACAGTACATTACACTGTTTTCCCATCAGGCTTGTAATTTCTATTATTCAAATGTGACCAACCGGCTCGATTCGGTCCTATGTAGCAAAATTTGAAATTGTGTTTCTTACATTGGATAAAAGTAGAGACTCAGAGCTTGAAAATGGCATATTATACACTTGAGTTGAGGAACAATGGGAAAGTTATTTTGCTTTGAAAGTTGACAAACTTGTAACCTCACTTTTGAGAAAATGGCCCTTAAATGTTTTGGTAAACCTACTGGAGAACTCTTTTTTTGTCTACACCCATTCAGCATCGTTCACACCCTCTTAAGCTGTATGCCCACCCATTTCTTTAAGGATAGTGAGGCTATGCACTAAACAACCAAAGAGTTCAATACTAAATGCCTGTTCATACTATGGGTGTATTCATAAATGCAATCTGGAGTGCCAGAGTGCTAACTGGCTAACATTGGCAAGCTTGTTAGCTACTTCCAGACACAAATGAGAGAACAGCTCACTCTGACAATTTTACACACCCTAGCAGAGCCAGTTATGCTGTTTTTATGTTCTCCAGAGCATTGGCGACCGTAATCGTGTTGCTGGCAACAATTAAATTACGATTAGTTTTTTGCAGACGCTTACTGACGCCAACACCGAACGGGTGTGAGCGTTCGGAAATTCAACAGTTATTCTGAGCTCTGGCACACTCAGATGAGAGTGCTCTGAAATCGGAGTAGATAGCCAGAGCGAAATTACGAGCTACGTCTATCGACAGTTGTCGCAGTGGCATCATGAACATTCTATTGAAATGGTTACTTGGAGTCTTTTGCTTCGACATGTAGCCAGCTAGCTAAACAATTAACCGTAATCTCAACTCATAACGTTACTACCCTGCATAAATCTGCAGGCAGATAACCAACCAGGGTTCAATGTTAGCTATCTATCTTTAGGCTATAGCTAACCATGCAAATGGCTCTGATATACAAATAATATTACTACACAGATCATACACGTCACGTTAGCAAGTGACGTTATCTAGCTACCTAACAGAATGCTTTAAAGTGAAATGAAAACGACTTTCTGACAAAATTAGAAACCTGTAGTATCTGAAAATGTAGCTAGCTAGACTATCTTACCTGTATTCATGCATGGACGCTTCTCCCTCTCTGCCATGGAGGTCATGGTTGCCCTTAGTTTGAAGATTCAAAGGCACTTTTTAAATCTGTTGTCTTGCCCATTCACCCTCTGAATGGCACCACATACACAATTCATGTCTCAATTGTCTCAAGACTTAAAATCCTTCAAATTTGTGGATTCGGCTATTTCAGCCACACCCATTGCTGACAGGTGTATAACATTGAGCACACAGCCATGAATGCCCCATAGACAAGCATTGACGGGAGAATGGCCTTACTGAAGTGCTCAGTGACTTTTAACGTGGCACCGTCATAGGATGCCAGCTTTCCAACAAGTCAGCCCTGCTAGAGCTGCCCCGGTCAGTTATAAGTGCTGTTATTGTGAAATGGAAAGGTCTAGGAGCAAAAACGGCTCAGCTGTGAAGTGGTAGGCCATACAAACTCACAGAACAGGACCGTGAATTGCTGACGCGTCTAGCGCGTAAAAATTGTCTGTCCTCGGTTGCAACACTCACTACTCAGTTCCAAACTGCCTCTGAAAACAACGTCAACATAAGAACTGTTCGTCGGGAGCTTCATGAAATGGATTTCCATAGCCGAACAAAAGCCTAAAGGTCACCATGCGCAATGCCAAGGATCGGCTAGAGTGGTGTAAAGCTTGCCACCTTTGGACTCTGGAGCAGTGGAAATCCGTCCTCTGGAGTGATGAATCACGCTTCACCATCTGGCAGTCCAACGGACTAATCTGGGTTTGGCGGATGCCAGGTGAACACTACCTGGCCGAATGCATAGTGCCAACTGTAAAGTTCGGTGGAGGAGGAATGTCTTTCTGGGGCCGTTTTTCATGGTTCGGGCTAGGCCCCTTAGTTCCAGTGAAGGGAAATCTTAAAGCTGCAGCATACATTCTAGATGATTCTGTGCTTCCAACTGTGAACCAACTCTATATTAATGCCCATGATTTTGGAATGAGATGTTTGAAGAGCAGGTGTCCACATACACTATAAAAAGTATTGTTATATACTACCAAGGTATAATAGCAGTGATTTGGATAATACACTATAATTCCAAATGTAAGCACTAGAGTTCCTCTTTCCACTTCATCCTATCGAAGAACACTGGCTAATGGAAGACAATGATGTAGTATTCATAGTCACATCCATATATGACTTAGTTCTACCTTACAATGTAAATTGATGTCAATTGATAGATTTATGCAGATATTTTTTTTTTTACAGTGTTCAGAAATGATCCAACTATATAGATAAACTAGGCACTACATATTTTGGTTCAGTAGTTATCCGTTTTCAGCAGTTTAATGAAGTAATATCTAAATGTATTGTTAACAAAGGACAAGAAATCAATATCAAAAGTACTATTGTGTTGTGAAAAGCAGATTAGATTGAATATGTATGCAAATGAAAAGAGTGATTGGTACAGTGAACAAGTGACTAAATACAGTTGAACATTTCTTTTGAGTTTTGGCCATTTTGATGAGTTGTGAAAACATACCTCATATTTGAGAAAATGGCACCTAAGCGATACAAAAAGTAATCTGGAGCTGATCCATATTTTCCCCAAGGCAAGTGGCGTTTGCGTGATTGTTCCACGTGGCGTCATCATCCCCATAGGGATGAAAGGTGTTTGTGGTGAGACGTCAACAGGCCTGTTTTAATCGCTCAATGTCGGGTCCGCTCTCACTCTCCGCTTTTCTTCCTTTTTGTTCTCATCAAGTGTTTGTCAAACTTGGACCTTCAAACATCACTGATCAACTCACTGATGTAGTCCACAGATGGACTCAAAGGATAACATTTACATTTCAAAACCATTTCCCCCTTTTTTTCATTCCCCCTTTTTTTTTACGCCCATTGGAGTCAGAACTCCATTTACATGTTAAGGACGTCACAGAGGGATAAACAGCGAGAGATCAAGTCATTCCTAAATTCAAGAAATCCTCGTTTGATCTCAAATGTGTAGGGCAGTAATGTCTCACTTAACGAAAACCATGCCTTTCAGCCTTTGCCAAGCCGCAGCAGTTCACATCCATCCATTAGTCCAACCAAAAACAGTTGATTTTGTGTGTATGTCAAACTTAATCAGACTCTCTAAGTATATAATCAGTCCACCAGGGAATACTGTAACACCCTACCGATATACACTCCTATGGAGTACTCTATATTCAGCTAACAGAGTGCTTGGAGAACTAAGATCTAAAACAAGTGTCATTTCTATTTACAATTCCCTTATCCAAACGGATTACTAATTTACCTAGCAGTAAATTACAGTGCATGGAGATTGGTGTTATTTCTATCAGAAAAAATAAAGTAGATGCTTTTCCCACTTGGAACTTGTAGGTTCGCTAGACCTTAGTCATGGTTTCCTTCAATGTAAAGCTGGTGAAATTATTAGGGAATTAAGTCAAGGTCAGAATACGGAGTATGTGTAAACACACCTCGGCCACACCTTCATTTACTCAATCTCCACCCCCAAACTAATAGTTGGTGAATAGCATTCTGTTCTGATGCTTTAAGTTCAAGTTCAGAATTACATTCCATATACATGAGCTTAACTCGGGTCGGAATTCCGCCCTTATAGAAAAGTAGGCTAGCAGACATTTTGGAGCCATTTCCTTGGGATGTAGCACCTTACCATGAATCCTAAACGGGAAGGATTCCTCTGCGAGGCAGTTTTGCCTCCCTCCTCTCCTTCTCCCAATCGTCTCCCCCTCTCCTTCCCCCTTCCTGAGGCAGGCGAGCAGGCTTGAGACAAGCTGCACTGAACAGCAACGCCTGCCAATTCACCCAGAGGGGTGACAAGGAACATATTGCCGTCCCCGCCTCACACTTCCAGGATTAAACATTAACTCACAAGCTCTGAAACTTTAATATGTGTGCGTGCATCAGCTGTGAATGTGGATATCTATCTACCGGGTGTAGGAGGCTAGAGGCCACTGGGTTTGTTTGGGTGGGAGAGGAACAGGTAAGGTCAGATTAGTTTTCGTACTGGAGGGAGAATTGGCGGTGCAGATCCTTGGTGTGTTCGGAAGGAGTTAGGCGGTATTGCAATGTTAGGAAAAGTAAAATATCGATACGTTTCCAAGTATCGTTTGAACTGATATGGAACTGAATTCTTAAGTATCGTTTGAACTGACATGGAACTGAATTCTTAAGTGACACATGGGTAATGAGTAATAGAAAAGGTAGGTGAAGTGGAACTGCCTTAGAATCGAAAATACCATAATTTTCTAAAATATGAGATGGTTGTAAAAAGAGAAACTTTCTTACACACACTAGTGCTACTGAGCAGTAAATTCATTGGACGTGTTTACAGTTTTGAATGTTAGAGAACTGGAAAGGACTGGCAAGAAACATGGGGGCGGAAAGTGTTCAGAATTCCATCAATGCCTCCACAATTTACCCCATGATTTCCAACTGAGCAAATAAAATAATGACATGACAATTCCTGGTGCGTGTGTGCGCTTGTCTGTATCCACAGCAAATATGCAATTATCTGATGACACATCAAGGCACTGTCAACTACGAGGAGAGATGTTGGTTTTCCCACTCAGCAGGATGGGCCTGCCTGCATCTCCACAACCTGCACTCTACTGGGCCCATGTATATCTAAATGTGTTTGTAGTGCATTTCTATGTAGAAAGCAAAAGCACACACACACACACACACACACTGCCCCCCCCCTTACCCTACACCCCCACCCTCTCTAAGGAGGACACACACCAACAGTTCTGGCTCCACTAAATAATGAAAGGAGGTGGGGGTGTACTCTCAGGGTCAAATGCCTCTTAACCTCAACCTGTCTACTTTGAAACAGCCAACACAGATTGGGCAGAGAGAGCCCCCCCGCCCCACCAGGTTTTAATGCAGCAGCCCCCTCTTCAGAATGCCCTGCTAGGAAAGAGAGTGGAGCTGTCAGGCCCCTCTCCGCCTGCAGCCTTGGAGCTGCATAATTCATCCTTAATCTTAATTGCGTGCTTTGACTCTCACCTGCCTCCCT
Organism: Oncorhynchus mykiss; assembly: GCF_057628025.1. Taxonomy (NCBI): domain Eukaryota; kingdom Metazoa; phylum Chordata; class Actinopteri; order Salmoniformes; family Salmonidae; genus Oncorhynchus; species Oncorhynchus mykiss. Next base: position 43,455,831 of record NC_143030.1, on the reverse strand, counting down.
CCCTGCCTCCGATCCTGTCCACTCGTTCCCCTGGACTGCTACTGTATTTTATTTTCCTTCTTTCCTTACCTTTACAGCATAAATGCACACAAGTGCAGGAGGCGATATGTCTCTCGCTCTGTCTCTCTATTCTTCCGTGCATCGCTCTCTCCCGTGAATGCTTGGCTTACATGTTCTGCATAGTGCGTGTTTCTGTATGTGGCTGTGTAACTGCTTACCCCTGGGGGACTAAGGACGATCAGTCGTCAGAGATGCACACACCTTATGTCTCACACGCTCTCCCCGTGGGCTTGTGCAGATGTCTCAACATACGATCAGTGGACGGTGAGTATGATCCGGAAAGTAAAAAGGCACTGAGTTTTCTGAAATGGAGTTTTGACTACGCTCCCCCAAATGTACTCCCCACTGATTTCTCAATATCCCCTACTGACTTTCCTTTAACCAGTGGTGTATTTAACAGAGAAGAGATGCAACTATTTAGTCAATCGGGTTACATGAGAAGCATACTCTTGTGCACAGAAATACAACGGGGTGCTTGAATTGAGATACTTGCTGAACCCGACTACTATGGATAGGGATGTTTTCAGATTGCAGAAGCCTTCATTAGGAACGTTGTTCACAACATATTTGTCATTATATGAGTATTGTTTGGCATTTATTAGCCATTCAGTTCTGCCTTAGCATGTGTGGTAAATATTACCTCAGACATTTAGGGAGAGGCAGCAAGCCCCTCGAAGGCGTTAGTATTCCGTCCTGTTATCCATGCATTAGCAGTCCACACAGAGCTGAGCAGAGTTCCACAGAGCACAGATTATCATGAGGAAACACCTCGGGCACCACACAGCACCTCTCCCCAGTCCATTAACACACCGACCCCAAGGTGTGTGATGAGGGGGAAACTCAGCCAGTTAAGAAAATAGACTGATTAATAAGGGTAACTGACTGGTATAGGTCAGTCGAGAGCTTTAACAGTTGCTTATCTAGCAGGTCATGTAGACCGGCGATGCTGTAGCCTCCAGGTTAGTGCTCCCCTAGTTTTCACCAAGTCTCTCTGGGTTACAGTCTATTTTGTATTAGTCAGTCGGGTAGCTTATGCCATGTGGAGAGTGAGGATGTTAATTTGTTAATGCACCAGTTTATGTGTAATGAGACTGAAGCAGCTGGATGTGGTGGTGTAGGACCTGCTAATACTACATACAGCACAGCAAAAACTGAAGCTGTCCCAGACCCTCCTATTTTCCAGACGCTGCTCTATAGGTTATTTTATTTCATGGTAATATGAATTAAGAGCAGGCCAAACACATGTTTTTCCCCCTCACAGAATGTGTGTTTAATGTATTGGAATGTGAGTGTGTATTTGTTCCAGTATCTTCCTGCATGACCTTGCCTTTCTTTATATGTGATATTCTACACACTGACACATTAGACACTCCAGGCCCTTTGTCCTTGTTCTCTATGTCAGAATGACACACACACACACACACACATGCATACACACACACATACACACACACACATACACACATAGACCATACACACACACATACAGTACACACACACACACACACACACACACACACACACACACACACACGGGTGCGCACGCACACGCACACACACACACACATACACACACACACACACACACACACTCCGGCTATGCATTACAGCAATGCAATTATGCACAGCAGTGTGCTTCCCAGCGAGTGTAAATAATCGTGACAAATGATTACACAACACTCTTAAGATGTCCTGAGGTGAAGCTTGGCTTGATTCAATTTTACACTGCATGTATATACAAAATATGATTATTGCTTTCTGTCTGTTGGCTCTCTCTCTGCTGTAAGCGTTTGAGCATAGCTACTAATGAGACAATTGACAAAAACTATACTTTTATCCATCTATTTCTACCCACGTTTCTGGGTTGTTTATATAACTGACAGAGAACAGATTCATAGCAACATTGAAATAAAGCTCTTAAAATGTGCATCATGGTAACGTAAATATTTCACTAAATATATACAGGGGGGAGAACAAGTATTTGATACAATGCCGAGTTTTCCTACTTACAAAGCATGTAGAGGTCTGTAAATTTCATCATCTGTGAGAGACGGAATCTAAAACAAAAATCCAGAAAATCACATTGTATGATTTTTAAGTAATTCATTTGCATTTTATTGCATGACATAAGTATTTGATACATCAGAAAAGCAGAACTTAATATTTGGTACAGAAACCTTTGTTTGCCATTACAGAGATCATATGTTTCCTATAGTTCTTGACCAGGTTTGCATACACTGCAGCAGGGATTTTGGCCCACTCCTCCATACAGACCTTCTCCAGATCCTTCAGGTTTCGGGGCTGTCGCTGGGCAATACGGACTTTCAGCTCCAATGTTCTATTGGGTTAAGGTCTGGAGACTGGCTAGGCCACTCCAGGACCTTGAGATGCTTCTTACGGAGCCACTCCTTAGTTGCCCTGGCTGTGTGTTTCGGGTCGTTATCATGATGGAAGACCCAGCCACGACCCATCTTCAATGCTCTTACTGAGGGAAGGAGGTTGTTGGCCAAGATCTCGCGATACATTGCCCCATCCACCCCCCCCCCCTCAATACGGTGCAGTCGTCATGTCCCCTTTGCAGAAAAGTATCCCCAAAGAATGATGTTTGCACCTCCATGCTTCACAGCTGGGATGGTATTCTTGGGGTTGTACTCATCCTTCTTCTTCATGTCCTCCAAACACAGCGAGTGGAGTTTAGACCAAAAAGCTCTATTTTTGTCTCATCAGACCACATGACCTTCTCCCATTCCTCATCTGGATCATCCAGATGGTCATTGGCAAACTTCAGAAAGGCCTGGACATGCGCTGGCTTGAGCAGGGGGACCTTGCATGCGCTGCAGGATTTTAATCCATGATGGCGTAGTGTGTTACTAATGGTTTTCTTTGAGACTTTGGTCCCAGCTGAGATCTTGCATGGAGCCCCAGACCAAGGGTGATTGACCGTCATCTTGAACTTCTTCCATTTTCTAATAATTGCGCCAACAGTTGTTGCCTTCTCACCAAGCTGCTTGCCTATTGTCCTGAAGCCCATCCCAGCCTTGTGCAGGTCTACAATTTTATCCCTGATGTCCTTACACAGCTTTCTGATCTTGGCCATTGTGGAAAGGTTGGAGTCTGTTTGATTTAGTGTGTGGACAGGTGTCTTTTATACAGGTAACGAGTTCAAACCGGTGCAATTAATACAGGTAATGAGTGGAGAACAGGAGGGCTTCTTAAAGAAAAACTTACACGTCTGTGAGAGCTGGAATTCTTACTGGTTGGTATGTGATCAAATACTTATGTCATGCAATAAAATGAAAATGAATTACTTAAAAATCATACAATGTGATTTTCTGGATTTTTGTTTTAGATTCCGTCTCTCACAGTTGAAGTGTACCTATGATAAAAAAATCATACAAAGTGATTTTCTGGATTTTTGTTTTAGATTCCGTCTCTCACAGTTGAAGTGTACCTATGATAAAAATGACAGACCTTACATGCTTTGTAAGTAGGAAAACCTGCAAAATCGGCAGTGTTTCAAATACTTGTTCTCCCCACCTAACAAAATGTTAGGTAGACCTGCCCTTTCCAAGACATAGACTGACCAGGTAAATCGATGTGAAAGCTATGATCCTTTTTTGGTGTAATTTGTTAAAACGACTGTAGACGAAGGGGAGGACACAGGTTAAAGAAGGATTTTTAAGCATTGAGACAATTGAGACGGATTGTGTTTATGTGCCATTCAGAGGGTGAATGTGCAAGACAAAAGATTGAAGTGCCTTTGAACAGGGTATGGTAGTAGGTGCCAGGCGCCTCCGGTTTGAGTGTGTCAAGAACTGCAACACTGCTGGTTTTTAACATAAAGGAGTTGGCACACAGGAAGACAGAATAGAACAGTAAATTGAGTAGTGTGGATTTAGGCAGAAAAGGGTCTCCAAATCACTCAACATACTTGGACTTGACTGTTCCTTTTCTCTTCCTAACTCCAGGTTAGTTGAGGGTAGCTTTGGGGTTACTATTTGAGGGGTACCACCCCTTTCTTCCTCTGTCTACAGTACCCAACCACATCGGGGGAACTTGGGTGCATAATACAAGCAAAATGTCACCATGATAAATCTAACCTTTCCAAAGAGCCCAGAGTGCCTGCGTACCTGTGTACTCGCATGAATAATCTGATCTATCAAAGTGTTTGGGGAGTAATTGCTGTCAGCCGCTCTGGTCATGAATCCTGACACCTCAATCACAGAAGCACCATAAATCACTGTTAAAAAGTGAACCAGTAATGTACGCCCTCCTGCAGATCCCCTGCTTTTCTACTATGCTTTGTCTTGTGCAAGAGGAGTGGCTGTGAGATTCAGATTATGTCACCCTTCCTTACGTTTTAGTGGCGCTGTCCATGGTCATGAAAATCCACTGAATGACTATCTCCGTGGCCCTGAATGCTGGGACCTGCGTCCTGGAATGCTTACAGAGGAGAGTGTGGTTGAACTTGTGATGTTATGTGCAACTTGGTCCATTGATGCACCACACATCTTCCCCGAACACCCACTTCAAACCAGTTCATTAAATCCTACCCTGGATGTCACGCTCCCCCCCAACCCCCCCCCCCACACACACACACACTCTCTTTGAATGAGTCAGGCCATCAAAACCTGGTGTTGATGAGGTAGCCAAATACATTTTCCCTGGGGGTGACAATAGCAGAATTGGGTGAATGATGGAAGGAGACAAGTAGGCCTGAGGTGTTTTAATACATCCGTAAGGGTGTTCCCGGTCAGCAGGGGTATTTCCTGTGTTGGGAGCCAGGAACCAGGTTAGGGGAAACCCTGAGAAAGAAGGGAGCGTGGGGAGAGAGGGAAAAGGCAGCAAGCCTGGGGTCTCGCTGATAAGTCAGCTAAGCTCTTCTCACAGGAGAGCCATTGTGACCTTATGACCTCTCACCTTTCACCCCTAATTATAAAAAAACATGTAGCTGTTTATTTACTACCACAAACTGAGTGTCTTCGTTGACATTTTCAACTTCTTCCTGACCCAGTCCTGTAAGACCTCCACTAAGTGTCAATTTTATTAGGTACATCCATCTACTACCGGGTCGGATGCACCTTTGCCTCCAAAACAGCCTCACTTCTTTGCGGTATGGAAACATTGCTCAATTGGTATCAAGGGACCTAAAGTGTGCCAGGAAAATATTCCCCACACCATTACACCACCGCCACCAGCCTGTACCGTTGGAACCCATTAAGACTAGCGGTCGCCGTCAGTGTCGGCTAATGCGGATCCTGAGGAATCAAATCAAAATGGACTCGAGCTGCTTACGCCAAATCCTGACTCTGCCATCAGCATTATGCAACAGGAACAAGGATTCATCAGACCAGGCAATGTTTTTTCCACTCCTCAATTGTCCAGCATCGGTGATCCTGTGCCCACTGGAGCCGCTTCAGTTTTTAGCTGATAGGAGTGGAACCTGGCATGGTCGTCTGCTGCAATAGCCCATTCGTGACAAGGACCGGAGAGTTGTATGTTCCGAGATACCGTTCTGACCACCACTGTTGTACTGCACTGTTATTTGCCTGTTTGTGGTCCGCCGGTTAGCTTGTACGATTATTGCCATTCTCCTTCGAACTTTCATCAACGAGCTGTCTTCGCCCACAGGAATCCCACTGACTGGATGTTTTTTGTTTGTAGCATCATTCTCGGTAAATCTTAGATACAGTCGTGCATGAGAACCCCAGGAGGCCATCCGTTTCTGAGATACTGGAACCGGCATGCATGGCCCCGACGATCATACCATGCTCAAAGTTGCTTAGGTCACTCGTTCTAATCATTATAATGTTCAATCAAACAGTAACTGAATGTCTTGATGCCTGTTTGCCTGCTTTATATAGCAAGCCACATCCGCATGACTCACTGTCTATAGGAGCGAACGTAATACACTGGACACTGAGTGTACATGTTTCAAGCAGACCACCATAGTCCCTGTGCCCAAGAACACCAAGGTAACCTGTCTAAACGACTTCCGCCCTTCCCTATAGCACTCAGATCTGTTGCCATGAAATGCTTTGAAAATCTGGTCATGGCTCACATAAAAAAACATCATCCCAGACACCCTGGACTCACTCCAATTTGCATACCGCCCCAACAGATCCACAGATGACTAAATCTTAATTGCACTCCACACTGCCCTTTCTCACCTGGACAAAAGGAACCCCTATGTGCAACGTCAGCTTGTGTTAAGTTTCAAGTTTTAATGCCACATGCACAAGTACAGTGAAATACCTCCTGCAAGCTCTAAACCCAACAATGCAGTAATTGTAATACTAAAAATAACTTCAGGTAGAACAAAAGTACACGAGAAATAAAAATAAGAAATAGTAAGAATACCAGAAAGTAAGTAAGCAGACTATGTACAGGGAAGGTCAGTTCCAGTATCGTATTTACCATGTAGGTACAGAACTGTAAGTGTGAAGCAGGACATGTGGCTGTAATTCCTCCACTGTAGCTTTATCAATTTACTGTCAACATCAAGTGGTGCGTTCATCACAGAGATGGAGATGTAGGGCAGCCCCCGAAGTGACTATTTTCAACTGCATGTGTAACGGATGTGAAACGGCTAGCTTAGTTAGCGGTGCGCGCTAAATAGCGTTTCAATCGGTGACGTCACTTGCTCTGAGACCATGAAGTAGTAGTTCCCCTTGCTTTGCAAGGGCCGTGGCTTTTGTGGAGCGAAGGGTAACGATGCTTTGTGGGTGTCAGTTGTTGATGTGTGCAGAGGGTCCCTGGTTCGCGCCCGGGTATGGGCGAGGGGACGGTCTAAAGTTATACTGTTACATTGATGCTGTTGACCCGGATCACTGGTTGCTGCGGAAAAGGAGGAGGTCAAAAGGGGGGTGAGTGTAACGGATGTGAACCGGCTAGCTTAGTTAGCGGTGCGCGCTAAATAGCGTTTCAATCGGTGACGTCACTTGCTCTGAGACGTTGAAATAGTAGTTCCCCTTGCTCTGCAAGGGCCTCGGCTTTTGTGGATCGATGGGTAATGATGCTTCGAGGGGTGACTGTTGTTGATGTGTGCAGAGGGTCCCTGGTTCGCACCCGGGTATGGGCGAGGGGACGGTCTAAAGTTATACTGTTACACATGCAAGAATCTCCTTTGTATTGTTTTAGGAATGCTGCATTATTTGTACAACCCTCATTCTGTCACACCTCTGGGTAGCAGAGATTTTGTTGTCTTTAAATCATGTAGGTCTGATATCTGATTGGAAGTTAACTCAGCAGCAATGCTACTGGTTAACAACTCAGATTTTGAATCCAAACAACTCAGATGCTTATCAAAGGGTCTTAGATTAATTGTATTTATTTTTCTTTGTTCCTGACCTGCGCTGGTGAGATACACACTCTCTCTCTCTCTCTCTCTCTTTCACCCCCAGGGACTCTTGGGGCACGACCTTTCTCTATCGTGTTTCAAGACCCAAATGCAGACTGTATCAAAGTAACAATGTTATTTATAGCAATAGGGGCAGGCAAATGGCAGGTCAAGGCAGGCAGGGGTTGATAATCCAGAGTAGTGGGGCAAGGTACAGTACGGCAGGCGGGCTCAGGGCGGGCAGAAAAGGTCAAAACAGAAACAATCACGAGACAGGAACAGAGGGAAAACCACTGGTAGGCTTGACGAAACAAAACGAACTGGCAACAGAGACAGAAAACACAGGTATAAATACCCAGGGGATAAGTGGGGAAGATGGGCGACACCTGGAGGGGGGTGGAGACAATCCCAAAAACAGGTGAAACAGATCAGGGTGTAACATTCTCTCTCTCTCTCTCCCTCTCTGATCATGCCTAGGATAATGCCTTTCAATGATTGTTAATGCTTTGTAACTTAAGCTCTATGCCTTGTATGTGACTTCATTCATTGCACAAAGTAATTAAATAATACTTGTGTTTTGCATTCGCTTCTCATGACCATTTCTTGATCTTAGTCAGCTAAACGCATAATGCTTGATTGCACATGGTTTAACTATAATATCAAGTGGATTCAAAATGTCAGGTTCATCAAATCTAGATTCTTAAATATAATTTAGCACTACAGAGGGAGGGAGCAAGGGAGAGAGGGAAAGAGAAAGGGAGAGTGGAGGGGTGGAGGGAGGGAGCGAGGGAGGGAGGGAGCGAGAGTGACAGAGAAAGAGAGAACATTAGAAATGGAATGGTGGAGCAGATTTCCGTTGTTATTGCTTTGCCGTTGTCATGAAGGGCACCTTTTGCAAACATTCCACATTTCTGTCGCTGACATTTTTTGGAGTAGTTTGTCAAAATGCACTTTGTTCGAGGGAAACAAGATGTGGGCTGTTGTACATTGCTTACAGTTGGCTCAACTGACTAGAAAGTGTGATGCGACTTTTGGATCACTTAGCTTGTCTGATGAAGGTTACGATATGTTAATTCTCTCTCACTCCCTCTGTTTTCTTGGAATGTCTCTCGTTCGCTCTGTCTGTTCCTTCCTTTACCTATCCCTTTATCTCTCCCCATTTCCCTCCCCTCCTCCATCACCCCCCCCCCCCCCTCTTCTTCCTCTGTCTGTAAATGTAAACGCAAGCGAGCAAGTCCCACAGCGGAGTGACAATAGCGCCGAGCCTCTCCGTCCCACAGGACCTTCATTATAACTGACTGTATTAAGTTAAGCACTTAAAATACCTCATTATGCTCACTGCCCAGCTCTATTTTAGATCCTAAGTGCTATAGTATTGTGACGGATAGTCTTGGGGGACTTCCCACTCTGCCTTTCACTCTGTTTTTCAAAAATTCCTTTTACTACTGTAGCGGCGCTGCACCTGGTATCAGAACGGGCGACAGCATCGACTTGTGCCCATGAAAGGAGAGGACGGAGACATAGGAGGTGTTAATGATGTGTGTGTGTGTCTAGGGGAGACTGTGCTAATTGCTGTGGGGATATAGGAAAGCTTATACATCTTGAAATATGTACATTGCAATCAGGAACGCAACATCAGACTATGCCAAAAAAAAACGCTGAAAAAGCTGAAAGATCATGAACCCTGTGTGAATGTAGTCAAGCTAATTCTTTCGACTAAAACATTGTAACAGTGGTCAGACCATTCCTAGCAAGAAGCTACATAATTCAAATTTAGCCAGGGGTGATGGAAAATAATTCATATGACTCTTTCCAGCCGGAAGAAAACATTAGGAAGCTGTTTTCATTGTGATTCATAGGTGCTGACAGTATAATAGAATCTGTTGTGTTTATGCAGTTTCCTCTGCAGAGAAATGCAATTGAATTTTCCGGTCCATCCACAGTCCACACTGATTACTGAATCCTAATCTTATTTTGAGATGCTTTCTTTCTTTTGTGCTTGTTTTGAACAGGTTTGTGTGTGTCTGTGTGTCTGTGTGCGTGCATGCGTGTGTTTGTAATGCAGGTGTAATTGCTTTATGTATTTGTATCCGATTGTCTCAGAACATTGGCAAACAGAGAACATCGGTCTAATGGTGTTGTCTCCCTTTTTATAGCCCCATCTCCTCACCTCCACACTAAACACAGAACACTGTAATGTTTCTCCTCAGGGAGCTGGGTTAAGCCCCGGTCAACAACGGCGAAAGCTAAGTCAGCCGAGTCACACACACACCTGGAGCGGGTAGACGAGAAAGCGTAGTAGGAGAGCACAGGGGAGAGGTGAAAAGACGTGGAGACCCCTGACAATCCTGACCACCCCTGCCAACACAAGGCATGCCCCTCCTGGGATGAATCTCCCAGGTGAACCCCTGACTTTGGTTCTCCTGTAGCAGAGCTAGGCAGTGGAGCAGATGGCTGCCTATTGGCATGCAGGGAGAGGCCTTCCTGCCCGCCCTCTACGTCGTAGGCAGTGTATTGATGTGTTCCGTGCGACAGGGGGAAACGCTTGATGGCGTTTCAAGTGAATTAGCTTTATGTTTCGTTTATTGCCCTGCCCTGTGAGTCAACGCCGTGGGTGTTCCAGAGAGTGAGAGAGTAAGAAAGGGAGGGGATGTTGTGTTCCAATACGGGTCCCATCTACAGGGGCGATCCGGGAAGCCATCTCAATCTCCCTTGACAGGTCTCACAGTCACTTTAACTCAGGGAGGAAAACGCGCACGCACAAAAGTTGCCTCTGAAAGCATCTAGCCTCCCAAGGTTAATCATGTTGGCTGTGGTACATCCCTGGTCAGAGCACACCGAACCAGATACAGTCGGTGAACGGAGTTGTGTTGAAGTTTTGAGCATGTAGGATGACAGTACAAAGAGATAAGATTTAGGGGACAATAATGGAAGTGCTTGCAGGCTCTCGTGTGCATATTAGGTAGGCCCACTCACCCTTTCTCTCTCTGTAGCCTTTCTCAGTCCGTCCCTCTCACCTCAGCAACCCTTATCAGGTAATTAATGGATGTCTAAGGACCCTCACATCAACCTTGTTGAAAAAAAAAGAAAAAAAAAGAAAGAGCAGATTTCGAAGATGATATCGCTCCACTTGTATTAAAGCAGGTGGAGCTGGACGGGCGAAGGGGACAAGACACACACACACTCACACACTCACGCACACCCACTGCCTGTCTTCTATCTGCAGCATGTGCAGGCAGGCACGTCCTGCAAATTACATATTCAATATTGAGGACATGAACTCACCGGAACATGGCCCGGCCGTGTCTCTCCTTATGGGGTAAGCCGTAACACATGCAAAGTTAATGTGTAAATCTGACACACACACAGTCTGGTACTACTAACCTTGAGGGGACACACAATTCAGTCAAAATCATATTTTCCTTAACCCCTAACCCTAAACCTAACCTTAACCCTAACCCTAACCTTAAACCAAAAGCCTAACCTTAAGCCTAAGCCTAAACCTAGCTCCTAACCCTAACCCTAAAACTAACCATAGCTCCTAAACTAAAGCTGTCCTAACCCTAACACTAATTCTAACCTTAACCCTAAATCCACTAGAAATAGCATTTGACCTTGTGGGGAGAGACAAAATGTCCCCTGTTGGTGAAATGTTTGTTTGTTTGCTATTCTTATGGGGGCTTCTGCTCCCCACAAGTATAGTTCAATACGTCCAGACACACACTCACTTATTCACTCAAAACGGGGAAGGTCATATTATGAATTAGATACTGTAAAGTGAAAGGCAGCAGAGTTCTGCATTTTTGGTACCAGGGTGTTTTTTATATTGAAAAATAACACCCAAAACCCAAGGACGGCTTCATTATTACAACCCAATGAACGGTACCATGTATACCACCAGTGACACCTTTCATGACCTCAGAAAAGCAATTGAATAAATATAAAGTAATGCAATAGGAGCAAAATCTTTGGTCTGCTATTGCCGTCGTTGTCATCACCGTCATCATTTCCTTCCAAACGAAACTGAACATTCTGTCAGAGAAGAACACTCTCATTTATTATTTCTCTTCCCCCATTACCTTCTTTCCTTCTCTTCTTTATACCACGGCAAAGTAGCCCTTAAATCCCTCTGAGAGAGGCTATTCCCCCTGTCTCCGGACTACATTTCCCTAACGTTAATTGCACAATTCTAAACGAACCTGTGCAGCGAACGATGTGACGTTAGCCTACCTCCACTTCCTCCCACTGTCCCCATCACATTATGGCGTTATTGATGAACATGTCCACTCCGGTTATAGTACAGGTGTGTCCCAATCACCTAAAACCCACAAAACACAAACGTGAATGCTGTCAGGCACGCACGTACAAACACAGAAACACACACACACACACACACACACACAGAAACGCACACACACACACAAAACAAAACAAATACACCTGTGAAGAGAGAGAGAGTGATACAGATTAAGAAAGAGCGATAGACAGACAGAACGGACCGTGAGTGATAGATAGATACTGTAGATAGATAGGCTCCAGAGACACGGCAGCGGCAGACATATGGAAGGCCGGAGTATTGACCACCTCTTGCTTTATTTAACAGCTATTGCCTTGCTCAGTGGTTTTTACTGCCAGGCTGCCCAGCCACAGGGCCCACAGTGTCTCACTGCCTGCCTCTCCGCCTGCTCCCTGTTCATCTGCTGCGTCTGCTGCTGTAGCTTCCCTGCTCTACTCTGAGGCAATTTATATGTGGTTTGTTGGAGACCCCTCATTAGTGATTAACATGGGTAACTGGGATCCCAGGACTGTCCCGGTAACAATCTTCACATTTCCCACAAATTTTTTATGGCAAGACCCAGGAAATTTGAAAAATGTTCCTCAATGTCAGCTCTAATACAATTTCAAAATACATAACATGCGCAGCATCATGTTAGCAAAAAACATAATTGCACATTATCCGAACAGGTTGTCCCATGAAATCCTTTTTAACCTAGCGTGTTCACTTCACACAAAGTCTCAAAAAATTCAAAGCACACACAACTCAACTAGCTCTCACAGTCTCACATCAGAATTAGACATTCATCTATGTTTCTCAAATGTCAAATTTCGAAGTTGTTGCAAACGTCAAATTTCAAAGTGTTTAAGGTTAAGTTTAGGCATTAACTCTGAATGGGTACGGGTTAAGTTTTGGGATAGGCTTAAAAAATAAAAAATAAAAAAAAACTTTCTATCGCTGGATTTGAATTTGCAACCTTTGGAATCTAGAGGCAGATGTTTACACCCATCCAACATCCCCCGTCCACAATTCCCTAGCAAAACCGTAACATACTTGAAGGTAACAGCGCTCACTTTTGCACCTAGTGGCCGGTTTCCATGTCATTACCCAACGTTCTCAGACATGGGATGGACGTCAAATGCTGACTAGTGTCATGGGTGACCTTGCCAGGTTCACTGACACTGTCCGAATGCACTTAATAAATCCCACAGGAAACCCTGACAGTTACGCCTGTAAAAGAACGTGTGACTCTTTAAGTTGTCATTGTGACTCTTCAGACAGTCACAAACTTAATAGGCCTTTGCACAATTCACTACATAGGCAATCTCTGTCACAGACATGAATTCTGTTAACAATTCCGAGAGGCACGAGGGAAAATTCTATCTTGTCCCTTTCCTAGAGCCTTGGCTATATTTTCCTATCCAGTCCCAATCCCACCTCGCGTGAAAATCCCTACATTTCTTCTGTAATTTAGAGGTTGCATTGTCAAAGCACGTCTCTCACCTATGCATGTCAAAATACCGCAGTAACATTTCCCCATCTTCTCTGCACTGTCTCCTACTTGCTGCCCATATGGGAGCTCTGGTATTGAATGTGTGCTGAACAAAGTGTACGAGAGTAGATATATATTTTAAACAGGGTTGGTTCCCGTTAAGATACCTTGATATTTAAACTATTTCCACTCTTCATCTCTCTGTTATTCATGAGCTGATCAGCTCTGTGTAATCATCAACTCGATTTGGCAAAATATAGGAGATATTCTGTCATTCGTTGGAGTAGGTTATCAAGCAAGGTTAGCAACTTTGGTCATTTTGACATTTGTTTGACTGCCATTACAAAATGTGTATGATTCGACAACGCTATACTCGGGGTGCGCGCTGTGCGCCCTAAGTGCACTCTGTGTTGAGATAGCCTACTGCTGAAATGCACTGAATTATTGAGGAACATGATAACGCTCTGAATTTATGAAAGGCCTGTTTTGCAATTCACAACAATGTCATTGGAGATCAAAGACACATGTCGTTACTCTAGCCTTACTAAATATCAGTTTAAGTTGTTCTGAAATCTTTACATCGTGGCGCAGCCAAGCCGACAAAGTGGCACAGCACCCCTCTTATTTGGGGAGAACCCTGACATAGTGACCACATATTGGGTTTAAACTATTTAAATGGGCACTTCCCATTTCCCGGGACTCTCTAGAAAAATATAAATTATTCCCGGTATTAAAACTTGGGAGATATTCTGGAAAATATGAATCCCTACCCTTCACCATCCCTTTCCATAGATCTTCAAACAAGTCCACATCTGTAACCTATGACCAGCGCCTCTATCTCCCTCCTATCATCCTCCCCTTCCCTCACTTCGCCAGGCCCTGCACAGCAACAAACAGAAAAACAGAGGGAATGGGGAGATTGTATATATAGAAAGGGAGAAAGGAGGAGAGAGGCAAGGAATCAAAAGAAACAGAGGGAGAGGGTTATCAGTCTGACTGCGCAGCGTTCTCTTTCTCATATAGCACGTGGGAGATCTCATTGAAAGGCTGTTGCTGTCTATCGATCAGCCAGCTCCTGAGGAGTGGATACTGAGAGGCCACTGGGAACAGAGAGAAAGAGAGGGTGGAGGAAGAGACTGCAGAGCTCAGCTACACTATATATACAAACGTTTGTGGACCCCTTCAAATTAGTGGATTAGTCTATTTCAGCCACAAGCATTGCTGACCGGTGCATAAAATCGTAAGCTACATTAAATGGGTTTCCATGGCTGAGCAGCCGCACACAAGGCTAAGATCACCATGTGCAATGCCAAGTGTCAGTTGGAGTGGTGTAAAGCTTGCCACCTTTGGACTCTGGAGCACGTTCTCTGCAGTGATGAATCACGCTTCACCATCTGGCAGTCCGACGAACAAATCTGGGTTTGGAGGATACCAGGAAAATGCTACCTGCCCCAAAGCATAGTGCCAACTCTAAAGTTTGGTGGAGAAGGAATAATGGTCTGGGGCTGTTTTTCATGGTTCGGGCTAGGCCCCTTAGTTCCAGTGAAGGGAAATCTTAATGCAACAGCATATAATGACATTCTAGACGATTCACTGTATCCAACTTTGTGGCAACAGTTTGGAGAAGGCCCTTTCCTGTTTCAGCATGACAATGCCCCTGTGCATAAAGTGAGGTCCATGCAGAAATGGGTTGTCAAAATCGGTGTGGAAGAACTTGACTGGCCTGCACAGAGCCCTGACCTCAACTCCATTGAACACCTTTGGGATGAATTGGAACGCCAACTGCGAGCCAGGCCTGAATGCCCAACATCAGTGCTCGACCTCACTAACGCTCTTGAGGCTGAATGGAAGCAAGTACCCGCAGCAACGTTCCAACATCTAGTGGAAAGCCTTCCCAGAAGAGTGGAGGCTGTTATAGCAGAAAAGGGGGACAAACTCCAGATTAATGCCCATGGTTTTAGAATTAGATGTTCAACGAGCATGTGTCCACACACTTTTGGTCATGCAGTGTATGTTCCAGGATAACAAAGAGACAGGAAACAGAGGAGATAGGGGAGAGAGATACATTGGAGACACAAAGTGGGTGTCTTGTTCAGGTCTTTTCAGAGCCCTCTGCTCGCTCATCATCCACATCTATAGAGACGAAGGCAGTGAAGAGAGGGAGAGAAAGAGTTTGACAAAAAGAGAGACCAAAAAGCAAATCATGTTACTTCTCTTCCTCTTACTGTCCTTCGAGTGAAGATGAGATCACAATTGTAGAGAGGAACAGTGTGAACAAGAACATTAGACATAATCCAATAACCTTGTGGGTGTTCCTATTCCTAATGGTCAATACAAACATTAATGGCTGTACTGGCAATATCCTCAAGCAATTCTTTGTACATTCTTCTAAGCTTGTTTGCTTTCATGTTCAAGCTGGATGCTGGTTACACATTTTTTCTCTTTTTGATATTTCTCTAACCTGCTATTTGTAATGCAGATTATTTTCCCTCTAACATCTGAAAGACAACAACTCAACCCTGAACTCCACCACCAACGTGATTTGTGTGCTTTTGATTGTGCTCCATAGGAATTTGTTTAAACTTCTCCAGTCCTAACCCTGACACAACCAGGGGATGCAGGGCCGACATGTCTGCTTTCACATACTTCAAAGTTTAGTTTTGTCTTTGTTTCTATGCTTCTGCCCTTAGGGGTTTTGTGTTGAGAAGGGTTTGTTTCGCTAGCTTGGGCCCTGAAAGAGATAGAGAGCGAGAGAGAGAGAGCTCTCTGCAGCTCACTAACAACATTGAAACCAAAGACCAACCAAAAGACAGTTTAATTGCTATAACCAAAATGAAAGAAATTGACTCCAAATTGAAAAACAACTGCATTGAAAATTAGACAAACTAAACGAAATTGCAAAATAAACTTGATAGTTATCTGTCCCTAAACCCCAAATGTACATTGTCAGAATGACTGAGCCTCCAAGATGTAAAAGGAAGAGACACCCTCTCAGAATGCAGACTGAGCAAGCACAGTCGAGATATTGAAAAAAGAAGGCCCCTTAAATCCTGACTCCCAAGAGATCAGAGACTATGCAGGTATTGTGATTTACAGGAGGTAGAAACTGAGAAGTACTTCCTTTGTTCCTGCCTAAAATATCACAAAATAAGGGAAATGTACTACCCATTTTTGAACAATATATACCAACCTTTAGACAGATCCCAGGTGTACATAAACTCCCCATCCTGCTTGGAGAGGAGCAGCAGTCAGCTAAGCTGGCAGCTAAATGTGTCACCCTGTGCCACAACCAGAACGAGATGGGATAGACTTTGCGGTTGTTAGTGTTTTTGTTTTGTTTCCTTGTGCTTTGTTTCCTTATTGAATTCTTCTACTCGTTTCATTTCTCGACATATTCACACACGACCCCTCATGTATGCACTCTAAATACACATTAAATAATACATAAAATAACATGTAATACACTCATAGGCTGTGTCCGAATACCCCATACTTGCGTCCTAAATAGTAGGCTGTTTGAATGGCAAAATAAACTATGTTTAATAGAATGTCATATTTTTACAAATCTAGTATTGTCACATGTGCTCCCTCTCCAGCCTCCAGATCACCAGGCTACTCGTTATGGCGCACACCTGTCACCATCGTTACGTGCACCTGCGCGTCATCAGAGTCACCTGGACTCCATCACCTCATTGATTACCTGCCCTATATATGTCACTCCCTTTGGTTCCTTCCCAGGTGTCATTGTTTCTGTTTCAGTTTCATGTCTGTGGGTTGTTCGTGTTTTGTTAATTTGTTTATTAAATGACGCACTCCCTGAACTTGCTTAATGACTCCCGGCGCACACGTTACAGAATAACACCTCACCTAAGGGAAGCGTCAATGAGTGTTTTTTTTATTACATTTTTTGTATCAGAGTAATGACGTCGGGTCCGGGAACTGCTACAGGCTCTCATGCCTCAGCCAGATCGCCAGGCTCCCCTGCCTCAGCCGGCTCGTCGGGCTTTCGTGCCTTAGCCGGATTGTCAGGTTCCCCTGCCTCAGCCGACTTGTCAGGCTTTCATGCCTTAGCTGGATCACCAGGCTCCCCTGCCTCAGCCAGCTCATCGGGCTTTCATGCCTCCGCCGAATCGCCAGGCTCCCCTGCTTCCACCGGCTCGTCTGGTTCTTATGCCTCAACTGGATCACCAGGCTCCCCTGCCTCAATTGACCTGTCAGGTTCATGTGCCCCAGCGGACTCGACAGGTTGCTGTGCCTCAGCTGGCGTGACAGGTTCTCGCGCATCAGCAGAGGTAATGGGTCCTCTCCTGATCCCCGGGTTCATCCCCTTTGACTGCGTCTCGCAGCTGAAGCCGCCTGTGGGGGAGGGGGTACTGTCATGTATACTCCCTCTCCGGCCTCTAGGTCATCAGGCTGCTGACTATCCTGCACACCTGTCAACATCGTCTTGCGCCTCATGACACTCACCTGGACATCACCTCCTTGATTATCTTCCCTATATCTGTCACTCCCCTTGGCTCTTTCTTCAGGTGTTATTGACTCTGTTTTCTTGTCGGTGCATTGTTTGTGTTTCGTGTTCATTGTTTATTTTATTTATTAAAACACTCACTCTCCGTGCACTTGTTATTAGTATACTTTAAAACTTCTTAAGCCTAGGCCTCCTGCTAGCGGGACAACTTCTGGTGAAACTGGAGGGTGCGCAATTCAAATAAATCATAAAAATGACGGATATTAAACATTTAGCTACATACAAGTGTCTTATATCGGTTAAAAGCTTAAATTCTTGTTAATCAACTGCACTGTTCAATTTACAGTAAGCTTTACAGCGAAAGCATGCCGTGCGATTGTTTGAGGACGGTACCCCACATCACAATATTTTTTCCACTTACTTACTTTTTGAAAATCTTCCTCTGATTTGTCATCCAAAAGGGTCCCAGCTACAACATGTAGTGTTGTTTTGTTAGATAAAATCCTTCTTTATATCCCAGAAAGTCAGTTTAGTTGGCGCCATCAATTTGAGTAATCCACAGAGAAAGGAGAGAAAGGAATCCAAAAAGCTACCGCTAAACTTTGTTAAAACAAGTCCAAATACGTTTCTATTAAATCCTCAGATACCCTAAAATGTCATTAAACTATGATATTTTGTACAGAAAGAAGTATGTTCAATAGGAAAGCGATATTAGCAGGTGTGCATTCTCCTTGTCGCGCACGCATACACAAATGTCCAAGTCTGTATCCCAGTACTAAAACTCATTATTCTTCCTCGTTTTGGAAGAAACAAGCCTGAAACCTTGAACAAAGACTGTTGACATCTACTGGAAGGCATAGGAATTGCAATCTGGGAGCTGGATTTGGATATGCCCCTATACTTTCCATTGTAAGAGCATGGGCTCTCCAAAAAAATTTCTGGTTGGTTTTTCTTTGTATTTTCTCCAACCATATCTATTGTGTTATAGTCTCATACATTACACATCACACCAAGTATATGCATATCCTGGCTTCAGGGCCTGAGTAACAGGCAGCTTACTTCGGGCCCTCAGTCTTTAATTTATTAAAACACTCTCAACGTACTCGTTACAAGTATACTTTAAATGACCGGATGTCATACTAATTTTGGTTTTGACAACACTTGTAGGCTGAGTAGATTGTGTTCTTTTTAAAATGATCAAAGGTACCCTTTTGCATTGTAAGCTGCATCTTTGAAAACAGAAGTATTTTTTTAACCAAAAGTGGATTTCTGTTTTCTCATTGACAAGTGTTCAATGTTCTCTTGGCCTTCGTCAGAGCTTTTAAACTAAATACTAAAACATTTAATATGGTATAGGGGACGGTTGCGTCCCACTTGGAAAAAAAACAGGGAAAATGCAGCACGGCAAATTCAAAAAATGATATAAATATCCAACTTTCATTAAATCACACAATAAAGATACTCAATTAAAGCTGCACTCGTTGTGAATCCAGCCAGCATGTCAGATTTTAAAAAGCTTTTCGGCGAAAGCATAAGAAGCTATTATCTGATGATAGCACAATGTCAACAAAGAGAGTAGCATATTTCAACCCTGCAGGCGCTACACAAAACGCTGAAATAAAATAAAAACATGCATTACCTTTGACGAGCTTCTTTTGTTGGCACTCCAATATGTCCCATAAACATCACAATTGGTCCTTTTTTTCGATTAATTCCGTCCATATATACCTAAAATGTCCATTTATAAAGCGTGTTTGATCCAGAAAAAAACAGCTTGTATAAACACAACGTTTCAAAAGTTGCCTATAAACTTTGCCAAAATATTTCAAACTACTTTTGTAATACAACTTTAGGTATTTTTAAACGTTAATAATCGATCAAATTGTAGACGGGGCTGTCTGTGTTCAATACAGGAAGTAAACAAACCATGCTCCTTTTTACGTCTTGCGCAACTGTAACGCAAGTGTAACGTTGTTCCAGGATGTGCTTCTTCTTCGTTGCACAAATGAATAACCTCAACCAAATTTCAAAGACTGGTGACATCCAGTGGAAGCGGTAGGAACTGAAAACAGGTTCCTATGAAATATCCCTTGGCAAAGACAACTCAGGGAACAGTCAGAGGCAAAAATATTAAATAATTCTGAACAGTTAGTCCTCTGGGTTTTGCCTGCTACAGAAGTTCTGTTATACTCACAGACATGATTCAAACAGTTTTAAAAACTTCAGAGTGTTTTCTATCCACATCTACTAATAATATGCATATCTTATATTTCTGGCATGAGTAGCAGGAAGTTGAAATTGGGCACGCTATTTATCCAAAAGTGAAAATGCTGCCCCCTATACCTTAAGAGGTTTAATGTGTCGGCACCAGGGACTGCATTATTGCATTATTGATGTCATGTTAATCAGGCCTTCCGGTCAGAGCATTTGGTATTATTCTGCATGTACATTTGAGACACTCCATTTAGTGTGATATGTTACGTTTGGTATGGTTACATAAGACAGATTGTTTCTTAAAGCAAAAACGGAAGGAAGGTGGTTGATCCGAGTGGATGGGTGGGTGTATAATGTGAATGTCTAGCACCCAAAGATTGCTAGTTTGAATATCATGATGGACAATTTGAACATTTTAGCTAATTAGCAAGTTTTCAACTATTTACTACTTTTTAGCTACTTTGCAACTACTTAGCATGTTAGCTAATCCTAACCCTAACCCTTCTAACTAACCCTTTGCTGAACACTAACCTAAACCCTTTTAGCTAACCCTTCTCCTAACCCTAATCTTAACCCCTAGTCTAGCTAACGATAGCCACCTAGCCCCCTAGCTAGAATTCGAAACATATCATACATTTTGCAAATTCATAACATATTGTACGGATTGTACAATTGTAATTTGTTACATAGCATATCAAATAGGTGATGGACATCCACAAATTAATACATACCATACGAAACGTAACGTACCATACTAAATGGAGTGTCTCGGCTTTGCGTACAGAATAATACAAAATGCTCTGAGACCAGTGCTTTACTGATGGCGCCGAGGGAGATGGCAGCATCGCGACTAGCTCCTAAACTTTGCAGTATTTCGTTTTTTATAACCTATTTTTTACATTATTAGCTCAGGTAATGTTTTGTGTCATTACATACAGCCGGGAAGAACTATTGGATATTACAGCAGCGGTAACTCACCAGATCTACCAGCATTAGGACCAGGAATACGACTTCCATGGAGCAGACCTTTTGTTCACTTTCCCCAGAGCAATGGAACTTATTCCAGAGGCCGACCCAAAACATCACCGGCGGAGGAGAGGCACTTGAGGAGGCCTGCTGGTTCGACTAAGGAGGCACGCACACCACCTACCGCTTCTGAGTATATTTCAGTCTTTGGATAACAAAGTTGATGAGCTTAGAGTAAGGATTTATTTCCAGAGAGACATCGGGGCCTGTAAACGTACTTTGTTTCACGGAAACATGGCTCTCTCGGGATACTCTGTTGGAGTCAGTAAAGCCAGCAGGATTCTCAGTACATCAGGAATAAATATCTCTCCGGGAAGCAGAAGGGCGGGGGTGTGTGTTTCATGATTAACGACTCGTGGTGTAATTCTAGGAACATACAGGAACTCAAGTCATTTTGTTCACCCGACCTAGAATACCTCACAATTAAATACCGACCATGTTATCCTCAAAGCGTGCGAAGAATGTGTTTAGCCTGTCCAGAAGCAAGACGTCGGTCTCAATGACGTGGCCGGTTTTCTTATTGTAGTCCGTGATTGTCTGTAGTCCCTGCCACATACAGTGCCTTGCGAAAGTATTCGGCCCCCTTGAACTTTGCGATATAAAACTGTATTTTTTTGTGAAGAATCAACAACAAGTGGGACACAATCATGAAGTGGAACGACATTTATTGGATATTTCAAACTTTTTTAACAAATCAAAAACTGAAAAATTGGGCGTGCAAAATTATTCAGCCCCCTTAAGTTAATACTTTGTAGCGCCACTTTTTGCTGCAATTACAGCTGTAAGTCTGTGTAAGATTGTGTCCCACTTGTTGTTGATTCTTCACAAAAAAATACAGTTTTATATCTTTATGTTTGAAGCCTAAAATGTGGCAAAAGGTCGCAAAGTTCAAGGGGGCCGAATACTTTCGCAAGGCACTGTATGTGGCAGGGACTACAGACAATCACGGACTACAATAAGAAAACCGGCCACGTCATTGAGACCGACATTTTGCTTCTGGACAGGCTAAACACATTCTTCGCACGCTTTGAGGATAACACAGTGTCACTGACCAGCTGGCTGGTGTATTTACGGGCGTATTCAATCTCTCCCTATCCCAGTCAGCTATCCCCACATGCTTCAAGATTACCACCATTGTTCCTTTACCCAAGAAGGCAAAGGTAACTGAACCAAACAACTACCACTCCGTAGCACTCACCTCTGTCATCGTGAAGTGCTTTGAGAGACTAGGATCATATCACCTCTACCTTACCTCACCTCTACCTTACCTGCCACCCTAGACCCACTTCAATTTGCTTAACACCCCAATAGATCCACAGACGATACAATCGCCATTAATCTGCCCACTGCACTATCCCATCTGGATGAGAAGAATACCTATGTAAGAATGTTATTTATTGACTATAGCTCAGCATTCAACACCATAGCACCCTCCAAGCTCATCATTAAGCTCGAGGCCCTGTGTCTGAACGCTGCCCTGTGCAACTGGGTCCTGGACTTCCTGATGGGCCGCCCCTAGGTGGTGAAGCATCACCTCTGCTCTGCTGATCCTCAACATTGGGTGCCACAAGGGTGCGTGCTCAGTCCCTTCCTGCACTCCTTGTTCACCTATGACTGCATGGCCAAGCACGCCTCTAACTCAATAATCAAGTTTGCAGACGACACAACAGTAGTAGGCTTGATTAGCTCCTACAGGGAGGAGGTGAGGGCTCTGGGAGTGTGGGGAAAAACAAAGTCACTCAACGTAAAAAAAAACAACTTCACTCAACGTAAAAAAAAAACAAAAGAGATGATCGTGAACTTCAGGAAACAGCAGAGGGTGCACCCCCCCTATCTACATCGACGGGACCGCAGTGGAGAAGGTGGAAAGCTTCAAGTTCCTTGGTGTACACATCACAGACAAACTGAAATGGAACACCCACACAGACAGTGTGGTGAAGAATGCGCAACAGAGCCTCTTCAAACTCAGGAGGCTAAAGAAACGTGGCTTGTCACCTGAAACCATCACAGATGGCAACTGCATCGCCCGCAACCGCAAGGCTCTCCAGAGGATGGTGCGGTATGCCCAACGCATTACCTGGGGCAAATCTGCCCTCCAGGACACCTACAGCACCCGATGTCACAGGAAGGCCAACAAGATCATCAAGGACATCAACCACCCGAGCCACTGCCTGTTCACCCCGCTATCATCCAGAAGGCGAGGTCAGTACAAGAGCATCAAAGCTGGGACCGAGAGACTGAAAAACAGCTTCTATCTCAAGGCCATCAGACTGTGAAATAGCCATCACTAGCACATTAAAGGCTGCTGCCTATAGGCATAGACTAGGAATCACTGGCCACTTTAAGGAATGGAACACTAGTCACTTTAATGTTTACATATCTGGCATTACTCATCTCATATGTATATACTGTATTCAATACTATTCTACGGTATCTTAGTCCATTCTGCTCTGACATCGCTCGTCCATATGCATATAGTCTTAATTCATTCCCACTTAGATTTGTGTGTATTGGGTATACAGTATGTTGTGGAATTTGTTAAATAGTACTTGCTAGATATTACTACACTGTCGGAGCTAGAAGCGCAAGCATTTCGCTACACCCACAATAACATCTGCTAATCACGTGTATGTGACCAATACGATTTGATTTGAGTAGATGTGTTGCTGTCCAGCGGTTTTGAATTTGCAATACACTCGACTGTCCACGTTTTTCTGTGCAATAACATTTGAAAAGTCTTGGTGTGTGTACTCGGCTATTTAATTTAATTTATACATGTTACAGCAAATGATCAAATTATCTTCTGTCTTCAGTCCTTTTTTAAATGGGATGGATATGAGGATAGATGAACAGCCTGTAACTTCATTCTTATTCTATTCAAAGTTGAGATAAATACATTTAATTGGAAATGAGATATTATCAAGCTGGTTAATGTGATGCATGTATGTTGAAAAAAATCACTCAGCCCTGGCAGGCATAGGGGTAGTGCTGAGCTCTCGCTGTGTTCAAGGGACATGATCATGGAGCTGATACTGAAGAGTAAAGCTAGGATCACTAGCGGTTAGGGTGATCTCTGGATCTTTGTGAGTGTGTGTGTGTGTGTGTGTGTGTGTGTGTGTACACATGTGTTTTTGTGTGAATCAAGTTGTTCCTTATAGAGTGGGTCTGAATAACCCCCTTCTCCACTGAGAATGTCCCTCTGACTGATGGACAAAGTGCTCTCTAGGTTGACTTGAAACACCATTTTATAGATGACACAAGTCAAAAGCCTGACCATCCATGTTTGGCTTTGGTCTGTTCATATCCTTCACACCGTGCAATTCCTTGACTGTGTCACACTTTTGAAATATAAGGATGAAATATAAGACTCACAGAGACAAACAGACAGGATTTCAGATTGTCCAGACAGTGGTGAAGACTGATGTGTACACTAGACTAAAGGACAGAGCACAGCTTTGCCACAGCTCTCTCCTGAGACTAACGCCTGTCAGAGATCTAAGTCTAATGGGCCCAGCCACTCCCCAACATCCCCTAGCTAGCTATCCCCTGGCTAACCCATCTCTAAAACCTTGAGTGTGCCCAGGTTGAGGCTGTGCTCTGTAGGATGACATCAGTCCTCCAGGGTCAGATAGTGTTCTGATTTATGGCACCTGGGAGATATGGGAAGTTTCAGCTCCTAGGCTGCTTTGGTCTCTGTGGTGGGTCTAGTGGCAGACAGAAATGCTCACACACAGACACAGACGTGCGCATGCACGCACGCACACACACACACACACACACACACCCCTGCGCCCATACAGTATGACTATGACCTTGCCCATGACCACAGTGTTAAATGGCAGTCAATGTGTCTGATGAGCGGTCAGTTGACTCCGTGGGGGGGGGGGGGGGGGGGGGGGGTAGATGTGAAGATGAAATAGCTATTTTCTACACCCCTCGGCCCCTGATGGATCAGGGACAAGGCCTCACATCGCTCTTAGTGCCATCTGGGTGACCTCACAGGATCCAGGCCACAGATTCATCACCCAGTGCTCCACGATGTCCCACCGTCCTCTTACTCACCACCACATGATTCACTGGCCAGCCACTCATGGCCGACATAGAACATTTCACCTGATATATCACTGTAATCTAAGATCTTCAGTTACCGTAACTGTAATGAAAGTATTTAAATATTTCATATATCTGACCAACATGGAAATGGACACAACATTCCTCTAACCCCATCTATCCTTGGGAAGAAATGATATAAGAGGGATGTTGTAGACTAGGGATGTTGTAGACTAGGGATGTTGTAGACTAGGGATGTTGTAGACTAGGGATGCTGTAGACTAGGGATATTTTAGACTAGGGATGTTGTAGACTAGGGATGTTGTAGACTAGGGATATTTTAGACTAGGGATGTTTTAGACTAGGGATGTTTTAGACTAGGGATGTTGTAGACTAGGGATGTTTTAGACTAGGGATGTTTCAGTTTAGGGATGTTGTAGACTAGGGATATTTTAGACTAGGGATGTTTTAGACTAGGGATATTTTAGACTAGGGATGTTTTAGACTAGGGATGTTTTAGACTAGGGATGTTTTAGACTAGGGATATTTTAGACTAGGGATATTTTAGACTAGGGATGTTTTAGACTAGGGATGTTGTAGACTCGGGATGTTGTAGACTAGGGATGTTTCAGTTTAGGGATGTTGTAGACTAGGGATGCTGTAGACTAGGGATATTTTAGACTAGGGATGTTGTAGACTCGGGATGTTGTAGACTAGGGATGTTTCAGTTTAGGGATGTTGTAGACTAGGGATGCTGTAGACTAGGGATATTTTAGACTAGGGATGTTTTAGACTAGGGATGTTGTAGACTAGGGATGTTTCAGTTTAGGGATGTTGTAGACTAGGGATGCTGTAGACTAGGGATATTTTAGACTAGGGATGTTTCAGTTTAGGGATGTTGTAGACTAGGGATGCTGTAGACTAGGGATATTTTAGACTAGGGATGTTTTAGACTAGGGATGTTGTAGACTAGGGATGTTGTAGACTAGGGACGTTGTATATTAGGGATGTTGCAGACTAGGGAATTTGGGGAGATTGTGGGGTGATGGGGTAGTCTTAGCTTGTTGTGCCTCAGTGACCCTTTTTGTAACCAGCTCCATCCCCATGCAGCTTGCTGGTGTTGTGGGAAACTCTGACTACATCTATCTGTTGTGATGCTCAGTGCAGCGTGACTCTAGCCTGTGTATCGTAAATCAGGCCAATGAATAACCTAACTTAAAACCGCATTCCATTGAGATAGAATTCAATTGGACATTCCTCCAGGAACATATGGTAATAAGGCTGCTCCAGGTTGCCATTTGGTCCACTGTCACACCCTTTACTGGGCTCATTCCCCGCACTGTAATCTCTGCCAGAGACAGCACGAAACAGCCACGCGAGTGAATATATCCTCCTCGCCAGAGAAAGAAAGAGAGAATCCGGGAGGAAAAGTATAATTTTAGATGCATAAAATCCAAAGGTGCTTACATATCCAGCTCAGATTGTTATGAATATGAAATGGCCAGGCTATGTTTCTTATTACTGTATTATTCATGCATCAGGGACATGCCGGGGTTTTGATGGAGGATTCAGGTTTCAAAATGAAAAGCATCTACCTCTGTTTTTTTTCTTCTTTTCTATTTTCTTTCTTCTACGCTTCCTGTTTTTTTTCTCTCTCCAAATGCTTTTCAAGCGTGCAGAAGTGGCAGTCTTTTCTGACCGTGTGGAAACGTTGAAAGGAGGTAATAAGATTGGAGGAGAATCCCGGTGATGGATTACAGCGCCACGCACAATGCATCCGTTTCCCTGTTTACCTGATTAGTGATACACATTTAACACTTGTTAGGCGTTTTTGTAAACAGCATTAAGAGAGGTAAATTGTCAGCCGTGCGGCTTTGCTTTCAGGCAGAGTGTGAAAGCCCTTACGGTCGCATGATATTCAAGCTATGCACTATTTACACTGGATACTCATTTAGTATTTTGAGGTGAACGATTCATATAAATTGAATCATCCTATATAGTATATCCAACTCCTAAAGATTGAGACTGCGTTGAATAAAAATCACACGTTTTGGCGGTCGAGGCGGGGAGTTAAACTCACACAATACTGTCAGATCCTCGGAAGATGAAAAGCAGTACATTGATAATTTAAAAAAAAAATGTCACCCCAAGTCAACGTAAAAGGCCTTCTTTTGATTGGCTCACTGATTAAACCTAAGGCCTATATAAAAATCCATTGCAATAACTGGGAGAATTCATCTGAAACCCACCACAGATGTGGATTAGTTAGACCTGGAGGCTGGGGGGAAATGAGATGAGTATTACACACATCCAGGCTATCAATCAAAAACCATGGGAGTTTGACTGGTGCTATCTGAGAGATATTCTCCGGTTTATGGCACCCTAACCCCTGCACTATAGCCGTGTTCACATCATTACATTGACTTAATCACCTGTGATCTGAAGCATGGCACCCCCATCTCCTGTATCTCCATCAGATTGATGGGTGGGCCTTTTAAATCAATAGGGAGTGTGTGTAGGTCGCTGTGTCTTCATCTGGAGCAACAAGTGAGTCTTAAGGCTGTTCCATGCTTCCTAATCAAAATTCCGGCACGCCGGTTAGCGCATACAGTTGAAGTCGGAAGTTTACATGCACTTAGGTTGGAGTCATTAAAACTCTTTTCCAACCACTCCAAACATTTCTTGTTAACAAACTATAGTTTTGGCAAGTCGGTTAGGACATCTACTTTGTACATGACACAAGTAATATTTCCAACAAATGTTTACAGACAGATTATCACAATTCCAGTGGGTCAGAAGTTTACATACACTAAGTTGACTGTGCTTTAAACAGATTGGAAAATTCCAGAAAATGATGTCATGGCTTTCGAAGCTTCTGATAGGCTAACTGACATAATTTCAGTCAATTGGAGGTGTACCTGTGGATGCATTTCAAGGCATACCTTAAAACTCAGTGCCTCTTCTCTTGACATCATGGGAAAATCAATAGAAATCAACCAAGACCTCAGAAAAAGAATTGTAGATGTCCACAAGTCTGGTTCATCCACAAGTCTGGTTCATCCAAGCGCCTGAAGGTACCACGTACATCTGTACAAACAATAGTACACAAGTATAAACACCATGGGACCATGCAGCCGTCATAATACTTAGGAAGGAGACACGTTCGGTCTCCTAGAGATTAACGTACTTTGGTGCGAAAAGTGAAAATCATTCCCAGATCAACAGCAAAGGACCTTATGAAGTTGCTGGAGGAAACAGGTACAAAATTATCTATATCCACAGTAAAACGAGTCATATATCAACATAACCTGAAAGGCCGCTCAGCAAGGATGAAGCCATAAAAAAGCCAGACTACAGGTTGCAAATGCACTTGGTGACAAAGATTGTACTTCTTGGAGAAATGTCCTCTGGTCTGATGAAACACAAATAGAACTGTTTGGACATAATGACCATCGTTATGTTTGGAGGAAAAAGGGGGAGGCTTGCAAGCCGAAGAACACCATCCGAAACGTGAAGCACGGGGGTGGCAGCATCATGTTGTCGGGGTGCTTTGCTGCAGGAGGGACTGGTGCACTTCACAAAATAGATGGCATCTTGAGGAAGGAAAATTATGTGGATATATTGAAGCAACATCTCAAGACATCAGTCAGGCTGTTAAAGCTTGGTCGTAAATGGGTCTTCCAAATGGACAATGACCCCAAGCATACTTTCAAAGTTGTAGCAAAATGGCTTAAGGTTCAACAAAGTCAAGGTATTGGAGTGGCCATCACAAATCCCTGACCTCAACCCCATAGAAAATGTGTGGGCAGTACTGAAAAAGTGTGTGTGGTCAAGGAGGCCTACAAACTTGACTCAGTTACACCAGCTCTGTCAGGAGGAATGGGCCATAATTCACCCAACTTATTGTGGGAAGCTTGTGGAAGGCTACCCGAAACGTTTGACCCAAGGTAAACAATTTAAAGGCAATGCTACCAAATTATAATTGAGTGTATGTAAACTTCTGACCCACTGGGAATGTGATGAAAGAAATAAAAGCTGAAATAAATCATTCTCTCTACTATTATTCTGACATTTCACATTCTTAAAATAAGGTGATGATCCTAACTGACGTAAGACAGGGAATTGTTACTAGGATTAGATGTCAGGAATTGTGGAACTGAGTTTAAATGTATTTGGCTAAGGTGTATGTAAACTTTAGACTTTAACTGTATATTATGACGAGATTTTGTGACTCTCTTGTTCGTTTCAGTGTCCAGCAGGGTTTTATTTGGCTGTTTGCGCACACAATTTTTTGTTGTTGAGGCAAGTGGAAGTTAAGGTATACAAAGTCTACACCCCTGCGTCAGTGATTGGTCAACAATACTACTCCTAGTAGGAGTGGGAACTATTGACGGGATTCTTCAGTGAAGTGTTTGTTGTGATTCAACACGCACATTTTTTTCACTTGAGAAATAGCCCACGCAACAGGTTAGTGAAATATGGAATTGTGGGGTTTGCTTTCAACCCACTCGACTGCATCCCCGCCTATGTGGGATGAATGGATGAAGTTTGTCTGTTTACATGAAGATCCATGTGATGTCCTCATTGTTTTACAATACTAAGTGTGTCCACATACATGAATAAAATACACAACCTAAGCCATTGAAAACCACTCTGTTTTAGATGGGTAAGAAATGTATACCCAGTAGTGACGTAGTGGTAAAAGAAAACTTTTGGGCGATCAAGTTAAGACGTACAACCACCAATATAAACCAAAACGTGTGACATTTTTGGAAGTGTATTTTTTGATTGCGTTTTCATGCAGGTCTATAGGGAAGGTCTAATGTTATTCCCTGTAGTTAAAAATGGCACAAAATGGACACCAGGTTGCCCTCCCAAAATAGTTTGGACTGGTCGCTAGAAAAGTCCAGAAAAATAGGATGTGGAGATGTTTACAGTATGTTGAAATATGTTATATTTGTAAATACATTCATGTTCTTGGTATCTCATGTGCGCTGCACTGCAATTCAGTTTTCTGTACTGTAAAATGTTAAAGTGCACCCATGTAAAAGGCCCTTAGTTGACTCTAAAATGTCGTATTCTATACCCATTTAAAGATAAACAAGTTATTGTGTTTGATAAGATTGCAGATTCTCTCAGTGGACCCAATTTTAATTTCAGGGACCCCAACCTAAGTTTGGGGACCACTGTACTATTAACAGTGTGTCTCCTCTGCCTCCTCCTGCAGTGCAGCCTGCCTCAGCCTCACCACTGTCAGCCTCACCACTGTCTGACTCACCACTGTCAGCCTCACCATTGTTCAGCCTCACCACTGTCTGACTCACCACTGTCTGACTCACCACTGTCAGCCTCACCACTGTCTGACTCACCACTGTCTGACTCACTACTGTCTGACTCACCACTGTCAGCCTCAAAACTGTCTGACTCACCACTGTCTGACTCACCACTGTCTGACTCACCACTGTCAGCCTCAAAACTGTCTGACTCACCACTGTCTGACTCACCACTGTCTGACTCACCACTGTCAGCCTCAAAACTGTCTGACTCACCACTGTCAGCCTCACCACTGTCAGCCTTAAAACTGTCTGACTCACCACTGTCAGCCTTAAAACTGTCTGACTCACCACTGTCTGACTCACCACTGTCTGACTCACCACTGTCTGACTCACCACTGTCAGCCTCAAAACTGTCTGACTCACCACTGTCTGACTCACCACTGTCAGCCTCAAAACTGTCTGACTCACCACTGTCAGTCTCACCACTGTCTGACTCACCACTGTCAGCCTTATCACTGTCTGACTCACCACTGACCACTCACCAAGATTCTCTTAAGTGACCACTGTAATATTAACTTCCCGCCTTACAGTCAGATGCCGAGCAGTTGTCATACCAGGTAGTGATGCAACCGGTCAGAATGTGAGTGTTTGTGTGTGCGTGTTTGTCCATGTTATGTGTGTGTGAGAAAATGAAGTGTGAGTAGTGTCAGTGTGTGTAGTGTCCTGTGAGTGTGCATAGAGACAGTGCAAAAATGATAAATAGGATATAAGGGTCAGCTGAAATAGTCCGTGTAGCCCATTTTGTTTGCTTTGTAGCAGTGCTATGGCTTTGGGGATAGAAGCTGTTCAGGAGCCTGTCGGTCAGACTTCATGCACCGGAACCGTTTGCTGTAAGGGAAGCAGAAATAATAGTCTATGGCTTGGGTGGTGAGAGTCTTTATTAATGATTGTATTGGCCTTCACACCGCCTGATACAGAGATCCTGTATGGCAGAGATCTCGGCCCTAGTGATGTACTGGGCTGTCAGCCACACTCTTTAGCACCACGCGATCGAAGGGCGGTGCTGTTGCCATACCAGACAGTGATGCAGCCAGTCAAGATGCTCTCAATTGCGCAGCTGTGGAACTTTTTGAGAATTTGAGGGCCCGTGCCAAACCATTTCAACCTCCTGAGGGGGAAGAGACGCTGTCACGCTTTCTTCCCGACTGTGTGCATGTGTGTGGACCATTTTAAGTCCCTCCCCCCCTCCCCACCCCCTTTTCATGTAGTCCACGATACGGTATGCAAATTAGGAGTGTGTCTAGATTGTCTGGGATGACGGAGCTGATGTGTGCACTTCATGAAAACGGATGTGAGTGCTACAGGGTAGTAGTCGTTGTGGCATGAAGCCTTAGAGTTCTTGGGAACAGGATTGATGATGGTCAGTTTAGAACGTCTGGGGATTACAGAATGGGGCAAGGAGAGGTTGAAAATGACCATGAATATGCCTGCCAGTCGGTATGCGCATTCTCTGAGAATGTGCCCTGGAATCGCGTCCGGGCCCGCGGCCTTGCGTGTGTTGACCTGATTAAAGGCCTTACTCACGTCAGCCTCGGAGAGCGAAATCCCCCTGTCCTCTGGGTCAGTGGGGGCCCATGCGCGGCACGGTGTTGTTCTTATCGAAGCATGCATTAAATGCATTGAGTTCATCTGGTAGAGAGGCACCGTTGAGAATATGGCGGCTGGGTCTTCCTTTGTACTCCGTAATGGACTGTAAGCCCCTGCCACATGCGGCGGGCATCAGAGCCTGTGTATTATGATTCCACCTTCTTCCTATGCTGTCCTTTTGCTCGTTTAATCACTGCTGAGGTTGTAAATGGACTTCTTGTACTTTTTTCTGACCTCAGCTGTAGCCTCAGGATTGTCTGTGATAGCCCTGTGTGTGGTAGTCCTTAATCTTAGTGCCAACATCAGTGTTAATCCAGAGCTTTTGATTGGGGAAGCAGCCAACCTTCAATGTGGGGACAACGTCGCTGATGCATTTCCTAACGAAGGCGGTGACGGAGGAGGTTAGCTCGTCCAATCAGGCTAGCAAAGAAGTCCTGTAGCATAATCTCATCTTCTGATGACCATTTCTCAATGGAGCAAGTCACAGGTACTTCCTGTTTGAGCTTCTGCTTGTAAACAGGAAGCAGGAGTAGGGAGTCATGATCTGATTTACTGAATGGGGGACGAGTAAAGGCGTTGTATATTTCCTTGTGGGTAGAGTAACAGTTGTCTATGACTTAATCGGGCCTAGTGGTGAAGGAGAAGTTTTGATGGAAGTCACATGTCTTAATCACTTGGAATTAAAATCATCTGCAACAAGAAAAGCAGCCTCTGCGTGCACATTTTCCTGTTTGTTTATTGCCTCGTACAGTTCGTTAAGTGCCAGCTTGTTATTTTTCTTGTCCATCAAAACAGCTGAAAACTCCCCCGGGAGGCAGAAGGGTCAGCATTTGACCATCAGGTATTCCAAGATCGGTGAACAATGGGTCAAGACTTCCACTCCTCTCGAGTCAGCTCACCATTTGTTGTTGATGAAGAAGCAAACCCCTCCCCTCTCGATTTCCTTGAGTCCACTGTCCTGTCGAATGGAATGGTGAGTGTATAATCCATCGAGTTGGATAGCCATGGGGCGTTTCTTGTCTGAAAGCGATGTTTCAGAAAAGTTGAGAATATTGTAGTTACGAGGGTCCCGTTGGCACAAATCCGCGATCAGAGGTCATCCATCTTACTATCAATTGATAATA
The DNA here is from genome assembly GCF_057628025.1 of Oncorhynchus mykiss. Classification (NCBI taxonomy): domain Eukaryota; kingdom Metazoa; phylum Chordata; class Actinopteri; order Salmoniformes; family Salmonidae; genus Oncorhynchus; species Oncorhynchus mykiss. The sequence goes on along the minus strand of NC_143030.1, from coordinate 43,422,859 downwards.
GAATGGAGGGAAGAGATGGCCAGTTTTCCCTTTGCCTTAATCTCACCAGGACTCCATTTAATTTGCCTCTGTAACATGGCATTTCCTCTTGGATACCCCGAAATTTGGGTTGGAATTGCGGAAAGAGCAGAGTGCAGATAAGTCAAAGTCGAAGATAAAGCCGGAATTGAGGTAAGTAACTGCCGATCTGATGTTCAAAAGCTGTTGTCGGTCATAAGAAAAGACAGCAGACACATTTTGGGAAAATAAAGTAAAAATAAATGTCAAAAGAATCACAAAATAACAAAGTTGGGTCGGAGTTTGCAAAACATTGCCCCCAAATGTATTCCAAAAAAAGTTGCCCCAAAATCCACCTTCTTTATAAAATAAGAAAAAAAGAAAAAACGTTTTTATTGTCACATGTATCAGTATCCCCCTCAACTGCTATGTGACATTCTGAACAGGCTAAGGGTCATCCACAGCCATAGCTTCCTCATCTCGACTTGCTCCTGTTTCCCGTGTCTCTCTGTAGGAGACCTGTTGTACGCCTCAGATCCTTGCAACTTCAAACTCCTTTACCAGAAGAAGGGCACTCCGGGAATTCAGCAATGTGATTTCCACCTACATCATCAGATTCATCAGATTCTTCAACTACATGTTGATTTTTGCAATTTTGGGCACTTTAACGGTTTATTTGCTATTCTTACAACAGCACACATCAGTAAAACCGACTGACTTTCTTCCTTCTTTCCATCCACTACACAGTTCAGGCTCCGTGCTTTAACCACTCCTGGAATCAATGTCCAGCAATACTCCTGATATCACAAGTTGAATCAGTGCCCTGCAACGAAAATCAAAGCTCTCCCCCTGAGATGTTACCAACTTATGGAGCCACAAAGCTTTCTCCCTTCTGCTCTTCTGTGATGCAAGAAATGTGATGCAAGAAACAAAGCCACTTCTGGTAACTGACTAATTCCACCTTTCCGAATGCATCATTTATCCTTTATTTGACATCAAATGGATCTGACAAGTATATATCATTATTAAGAAATCGCACTCCAACAAAAATCTGAATATCATTCACTTTTACTCTTTTGGCTCTATTATTTGTTGCCACAGTCTTCCACTCACTCTCACCAAAGTTGCTCAATGCTCCATCAGAATCTACTATCCCTTCTGCTTCCACCATGATTCCGTCCAGCTGTCCAGCTGTCCAGCTGACTTCTTTGGGGGATGTCTGTTGACAAGGCAGGAGACGAGGGACGTAATTTTTTTTTGCCTCATGTCCGGCATCTCGCAAGGCCACTGTCAGCGGCGTCTCTCTGTTACTTTCCAACGCTGGTCTGGGCTGAGGTAGTTGGTTTCACTTCTCGGTCTGTGCCGTGGGTGGAGTTTGACTGTTGGACAGGGTAATGGTGAATACGCTGCTAGCAAGGCAAATCCTGGGGGAGCAAGCAAACATAACAAGCATACCTGAATCATGATTCCACTCATTCGCAGAGTAACCAACCGTGGGGGAACACAATAATAAGTGGGTAAATGATAATTCACAAACTAAAAATTCACAAACAAAAAGCTGCGCAAACGACATTTATATGCATTTACCTTCCACTATATATCCCTATTTCCCAGGTATTGGACCGTATTTCCTATTATATTCTCGGTGTGTTAAGCTTGACACACTTGCATTTCAAAGACAAGACTTCATGTTTTTGGCCTCAAAGATCATTTCCATCATACACTATTTGGGACAATGCAATGCTGTGATACTCTTCTTATTTTCAGTAGGTGGTGTTATTTTTGCCCCTCCATGCAGCCGCCTCAGTAAAGGACATGACGTTGAGTCCCTCTGTGCCTATGGGTCATGGGTAGTATTTCTCTGTCTGCTCTCTGCATTTGTGTGTGTGTGTGTGTGTGTGTGTGTGTGTGTGTGTGTGTGTGTGTGTGTGTGTGTGTGTGTGTGTGAGGGCCCTCAGCTCCTCTCGGGTTCTCGGAGATGGGGGGTGTGTGCGCGGTGTCACACCTCCTCTGTTACACTTTTACGCCCATAGTGTGGGTTAGTCAGGGGGAAGCTCTGATTTCTCACCCCAAGGTGGTGTCACATAGCCCTGCCCAACAGTGGGCCCTAAGGGCCTTCGTTAGGTAACCCTACCCGGGTGTCTGACCTTGGTTATTAGGTGGTGTGGAAAGTGTGCCCGTGTAAAAAGTCAGCCCTGTTAGCGCTGCGTGGCTTATGTTTGGATAAAAGATGATTATTTCATTGGAAGAGGATTAAAGTGCAAGCTCATCAGGGAGCAAATCAGGGGTTTTTGATCTCTGGTTATAGTGCTCTTAATGAGAAATACGTTGTGAAAGAGAAAATCAAGTACCTTGCCACTATTTATATGATCAATGCTAGCACAACAGAACGAGCTGTCATTTTGTCTAATTGGCCTCTCATTAGGACGATTTCGTTATTTCAGCTCGACTGTTTTGAGCACCAATGGGATGTAAACACAAAATCAATCAAGCCAACACCAAACACTGCCCTTAGTCGTTTTTACCACTTCTTTAAGAAACGCTCTATCATAGTGAAGAAAATGTACTCTGAATCAGCATGTTGCTGCGTGTCCAAGCTGTACACAACAACAACAAAAATGAGGTAAAAGAAGAAACAGGGAAAAGTTTCTAAGGTACTTTAGCAAGGAACTACGCTTAAATGCTCAAAGGGGGGCCTCCCTGGGGAATGTGTGTGTACAAAGGCTCTCTAAATAAATTGAAAAAAAGAGATAAATTGAGGGCTCAGCAGACAGCTGATGAGGCTGATCAGAGGGAGGGGGCAAGTCAGATCCTCTCTGACGCTATCAGCATGGACTGGGGGGTTAGTGGTAATTAAAAATGCCTTCCTAGCTCTCATCCGTCAGCAGGTCTCCTGTATGCACACAACACAAGCATACGCACAGGCATGTATGCACACACACACACACACGCACACACACGCACACACACACGCACACACACACACACACACACACACACAAAGCTATCTCTGCAAACCGCCTTAAAAACAAAATAAGCCTCTGTGATGTGCAAAACAGATGATTTAGTTTCACACGACAGAAGGACCTTTTTTTGGACCACCCCTGCATTTCTCGGTGCGCCTGTCTGCCTACTAAACCTGGCAGAAGACTGCTGCCACCAGGGTAGATCAAATAGAACAACTTTGTCTGTGAGAAAAGCACACGTGGGCAAGCATTTCAATAGGGTGGCAGACAGTCATTTAAGAAGGCCATTTCAAACATGATTTCCAAGGCTGTGTTATCATTAGACACTGGAGAGGGAGTCGTTCCCCCAGGAGAACTGCAGGCTTAGCCATTCTCCGTGGATACGGAAGGGTTTGTATAATACGCGTCTGTTTGCGTGTGTGTCGGTGCATTATGCAAACATCATTTCAACTAGGCATTGTTATCTCAACGTGACTGTAACACATCTCACACTCCGCATTCTAAGCTTCCATATTCTAATTTTAAGCACACCTTCTTCTCCCATATTTATTTGGAGAGCTATGATTCTGATTGCACTGCCTCATATGTTTACGTATTCACTTATTCAAATATTAATATCAGTTGCAGATCGGCAGTGTGCTTATGGCAGTCAACTTTTGCCTTGGGGTGCCTAAGTCTGGAACTCCAGATTCTAGAGGGCATGATGCAGGCCTAACCAGCCGGCTTTATAAATAGTAATGTGCAAAGAGTGAGGGAGGGGGAGAGGGGAGGAGGGGAGAGAAAAGTGAGAGAGAGAGAGAGCGAAAGAGAAAAGTAGAAGAGTGATAGAGAACAAGGGTGAAAGAGAGAGTGAGACGGCGAGATACAGCGAGAAAATGGGAGATGGGGAGAGAAAGAAAGAAAGAAGAGGAACAACGGAAAATAACGAGTGGGGAGAAAGGAGGGGTTGCAAAAGATCACATGCGAGGCTTCTCCTGTGGAAATCGCTGTCTTCCACAGAAATAGTAGATAGAGGAAGGAAATGATATTACATTATTAGCTTGGTATATTTTAACGGCCGAATAATGTTTTCTTCATTCTAAGTGTTAATGTCAAACTCACAGTTTCCTCTTCCCTCTGCGATGGGGGTTACAGCAGGGAGAGGTCACTGCTGTCCTGGACATGTTTAAAACTCGCCCCACTATAATCAGCTAAATGTGTATCAGTATGATACCTTAAAGCCTATGATACCTGGGAACGTTTCACTTAGTGCCTGTCATAATGTGCTGGTTAAAAAAGTTTGTCAGGCCTGGACATACTGTAGCCAGTGTAGGATGCTGAAGCTTTTAAAAGTCAATAAATGAGCGGACATCTTAAGTCTATTGTGTGACAGCCCACTCTTCAGTGTGTGAGTAAGGGTGTCTGTGTGTGAATGATAATGAAAATCTGTACGGAGAAAAGAGTCGCTACAACACAGGCTAGATGCTACTCCATATGACAGATGATTACAATAACCACGTTTCCATCCACAGTTTTTTTTTAAAATCCAATTGTGTTCGTTGTCCGTAGCTTATGCCTGCCCATTTCATAACCCTACTGTCACCATAGGGCACTCTGTTAACGTTGACATCAGCAAACCACTTGTCCATAGGACACCATACACGTGGTCTGCGGTTGTGAGGCCGGTTGGACGTACTGCCAAATTCTCTAAAACAACATTTGAGGTGGCATGGTAGAGAAATGTTAGAGAAATTAACATTAAATTATCTGGCAACAGCGCTTGTGGACATTCCTGCAGTCAGCATGCCAATTGCATGGTCCCTCAAAACTTAAAGACATCTGTGGTATTGTGTTGTGTGACAAAACTGCACATTTTAGAGTGGCCTTTTATTGTCCCCAGCACAAGGTGCACCTGTGTAAGGATCATGATGTTTAAACAGCTTCTTGATATGCCACACCTGTCAGGTGGATGTATTATCTTGGCAAAGGAGAAATTCTCACTAACAGGGATGTAAACAAATTTGTGCACAACATTTGAGAGAAATAAGCTTTTTGTGTGCATGGAAAATGTACGGGATCTTTTATTTCAGCTCATAAAACATGGGACCAACCCTTTACATCTTGCGTTTACATTTTTCAGTGTAATTATAAAACATTGCGGTGGAAACGTATAATGCCATCCTGTCAATGTAAACTTGGGAGTCACGCGTTGATATGCTACGTTATACTGCCCCTACAATGTGGGTGTCACATCTTTGCCCGGTCTCCCTCTCCGGAGCTCGACATCACTGGTCTACTAACCACCGGTCCTGGAAACCCTTCATTACGCACTCCTGGCAGCCCTCATCACGCACACCTGCGCCCCATCATGAGGCACACCTGGACTCCATCACTACCCTGATTGCTTCCCTTTATCTAGCACTCCTTTGTTATCACCCACCAGGCAATATTATTTATGTTTCCAAGTTAGATGCGGCTCTTCTCTTGTTTTGTGTTGTCCCATGTTCTTCGTCATTAAACTCCCTAACGGCACATCCTCCATAACTCTCTACGTTAAAGTGGGAAAGATTCTAGGCAGATGAAGTAAGCTACGATGAACTTCATGGAGGTTACGTTCTGAGCTTGATGCAAAAATCCAATAAACATTGAGGGTAATTATTTGAATGCAGGTAGTAGGATGATCGATGCTCGGCCGCCTAATTCATCTGCACTACGTCATCGCACACAGCATTTTTATCTAGCTGAGGTAAAGCTTAGAGACGGACAGGGATAGAGCAAAGTTGAGGAAGACATAGCGCCCACAGAGACAGATAGCGAGATGAGAGAAAGAGGAACAGAGATAAACTGACAGAATCTTATTGGACTTCCCTGCTCCTCCTGTTGTTGCTAGAGCAGATGAAGATTAGAAGGTATTAATTATCCCTCATCACAGTAGACCATCTCACCGTGTCAAAACCCCCCCAATAAAACCGCCCTGCTCCGACGTACAGTGTCGTCAAGCACTCCAACACCTGCCACTGATAACCCCAGTGCACTTCGTATGCGGGGTGCATTGTTTATCATCTTTATCAATTTACTCCAGATTAACTCGATTTGCTCCCTGTGTTCGCCCGCAATTACGAGCTTTGCCGGCGCGCGGGCTAAACGGGATCAGAGGAAAGTAATTACCTATATCCATCACTCTCTCAGACAACATGGCCCCCTGTATGAATAAACATGCACATATGGTAGCGAAACCCCTCCAGGGAGATACAGTGTATGTATGTGTTGATTTGGAGAGGATTTAGCTCAGCCTCTAATGAAATATTCACCAATCGATCTCCCTACGGCTGTGGCAAGCTCAACAGATGGTCATTGTTCCGCTTTCCTCCTCACTCATAGTGTTTTTAGAGCTTTAATTTTTAGCTATCAGTCCCTTCCTTTTACAGACTGAGCTATTGTGGGCCACGGCGTTAATGTAATACTCTCCAGTGTTTTCTTGCCATTTCTCGCCAAGGTGAGGTGAGGTTGGGCCCTAGGATAGCTCCTTAGTAGTGTGGGTAGCGGTCTTTTTAGCTAACATTCCACTCCTTGCCACTCCTGTCATTTGGCAAATGACAATAGTGGGAAGGAGTAGAATGTCACAGCTGATCAGAGACGGCAACCAGGCTAGCTCCTTAGAGGTGAGACTCTTAAAAGGCTGAATCTGACTGAGGAACAATAGGTGAAACTCATCTTTTAAAGGTCTCCACTATTTTTTAAATATTTTTTTTTATATGACTTCGCATATATCCACCATCCCTCTTCTCCATTCTGCAAAGCTCAGACACTGGAGGGGAGACAAGGTGAACGCATCAAACCTTCGTCCCTTTAAGCAGAGTTTAAAAGTTTGCTTTGTCAGTGCATAGAATTCCAACACCGCCTCCTACATCTCCTAGCCACATCAATAAAGCCATTCACTGTATAACTAATATAATGTATATAACCAACCTGTAATTTACATTGAGAGGTTGTAACATGTTACACAATTGTTCTAACTGACCTGACCTGGTTCTCCAAGCGACTGATTTCCACCCGTCCATAAATTCAAGAATATTTTCATATACCACATACAGGACGATGCATTAAAGATGTGTTTTGGACTATAAAATATGAATCATGTTATTTAGAGTGCTTGGTCAGGTCTGATATGTTACGCTCCCCATCGGACTCCTCAAATCTGGTCAGTTTTTCCCCTCCCCCTTACCCCACCCCCTTTCTCCCCCACTATTGTGTTCATGGCACAATCCGGTTAACAGCTTTCGCGTTTCCAATAATCTCTGCAACATAACCGACCATAAACAGGCTTTATGATGCTATTATGTACACAGGTAGCGTGCCTGGTTGACTGAGCCTGGATGGGGATCTAGGGAGACAGGCATATAAAACCCATACAGAGGCAGTGAGCAAAATAAATAAATAAAGACAAAGGCCTCTTTAAAAGGCCAGGTTCGCGGGGAGCAAGGCTAGCGGTCAGCAAGGATAGCGGGGAGCAAGGCTAGCGTAGCACGCCGTCAGTCTGATTAGCTGGCCATGTTCCTCTTCATGCAGATTGACAGGCCACATCTGCAGAGGGGACCGAGAGGCCCGGAGCGAGAGAGAGAGAGGCACGCAGGTGTTAATATTTCAGCAGTTCCATTAATACACGGAGCATCTGGACTGGGGGAGAATGGGGGGATGAGGGGCAGGGTAAGGGGGTGTGCACGGAATGGGAGGTGGATTGGACGGGGGTGGCGGGTGGTTGGAGGTGTACAGACCAAGGGGAGAGTGGAGGTAGGGGTTGAGGGGGTGTTGAGAAATGGGGGACGGGAGTATTTGTACTGGGCACCAACGTCAAACCAATTGGAGTGATCAGCAGAGAAAGAGTGATTGTAGTCAAAATGGTGCGCTTGATATTTTTTGAACGTTCATAAGTGGCCATTAGGTTGTATATTTACTGGTAGCAATTAAACCCAGTCCATTATTGTACTACATTAGCCACCTCATTTGTACAGTCAATACAATAAGAGAGCCGCACCATTCCCAGTAATGATATGGCGTTTCATATGCTCCACGTCACAGCAGGTGTGTGTTGATGACTAGGCTTGATGTTTATGTGACTCTGTGATTTGGAGATGAGTGAGTGCTTATGTATTCACACAGAGCATGAACATTGTTATTGTGTTCCCCGTCATCGCCTCCAGCTGCTGGGGAAAAACAAAAACAAAACGTTGCTTTGCCCTCACCGCTAGCTGCTTTCCCTCAGACACACACAGCAGTCCCCTCTGGGCGATAGACACGGAGCTCAGTCATTAACACAAATATCAAGGCAAAAACAAGCATGACCCTCAAGGACTTGGGGAAGAAAAGGAGAGGAGGTGTTTAGCCATGCTATCCTCCCTTCTCCCACCTCTCTTCTGGAGAGAAGTCCTAATTACCTGACTTGTCTGATGTCTCTCTCATCTCAGTGTTTGTTCCCCAGCCTCCCCTGCCAGCCCCTTGATGGGCTGAAGAGGGTTTATCCGAGTGGGGAGTGGTAGCAAGGCTGTGCGGCTGTGCCGCAGAGCATCCCTACTCCACACTGTACTCCTCTCCTGGCACAGTGAGCCTCATTAAGAAGGATACAGGAGGGACAAGCCCTTAATCCTCATCCACTGGCCTACATTTCCCCTCTCACTTTCAAATGGCCTGAGCACTGGAGACAGCGCGTGCCTCATAAACATACACACCCCTTACCTCGCCTCGGCGGGACACATCCCTCCTGTGACAAAACTGTGCACACGTCACTTAAAAATATGGAACTCGAAAGGGTCATGCCAGGCAAGAGAATACTTTGAGGCATGAACATATAGCATTTTTTTTTAAATGTGTACATTTTGTATATATTTGTAGATAGTGTACATACATCTTATGAATTATGGAACTCTAGCACTTGTTAATAAATGCACTTGCATTCATGTATCATGTTGTACAATAGCTGATGAAACTGAAAAATCAGTAATTCCCTGAGAGTTGCTAGTTGAAAATACAACCTACAAAGACCCTTCTAATCCTCAGGTTTTGCATGGGTGGAGTGTCAGGTTGCCTGGTGACATCACCAGGTGCTAAATAAGATTATAAACCAATAACAAACAATAACAAGTTTCAAACCTTTCTGCCAAAAAACAGCTAGTTTTCAGGTGTACTCACCCTTACCACTCAGACCACTCCCAGACAGTACTAGCAAAATTCTAGTTTGAGAAATAGTTTTTTGCTAAATTTGAATGGAACACTATTACAGAAAGGTACTTAATTGTTACCCATAAGAATGTTAACGTTCTAATTTCCATTTCTGATGATGGTAAAATTCCTGGGCCAGGCTGATTGCTTAGGAAATTGATACTGAACATATGTGGCCATGAAAGTTCAGTTTACTCTTTTAAAAATGTTCAAACGAAACCTTTTAGTAAACCTTTTTTGGAGGGGAGAACTTTGTGTTAATGATAGTGGTGGTGTGAATGTGTCCTACAGACAGACGTGTCATGGAGAACATGAGTAATGATGCAATGGAAGAGGTCTCGCCAGAACATCTCCAAAAGCACCTAACCGCTCCAGAAGTCGAGACACTCTCCATCAATTGTTTGTGAAGAAAACTCAACCAATTTCATTATCTCAGACGATATAGAATCACCTAATGATGAGCTGTCTGTAGAATAAGAAATGTCCACTGTGAAATGTCTGTCCACTTCCTCCTAGGCATATTTATCCAGCCATTTTACCCATCTATCCTGACCTCCTTCATTCTACTGTGTTCAACATCTTCTGCTCAGCCCTGTCTTCTTCAATTAGCCCAATTGGAAGAATGGTTTCCCGCCTGCCAAGCATCAACACACACCCTCACCTGTAGGGTCACATCTCAGGGAATTCTGGTCATCCCTCACCTAGCTCGTGTTGACATGTGAAGCCACCCACAGTAGCAGGATATGAATGCATGTCATTTCCCACAGACGTATCCCAGGGAACATCATATTCTAGTCTTGTCTGTCCAATAACACCATGCAGAGGGGTTCGTGTCAAGGGTCGTTCGGCAGAGAGAACAAAACCACCCCCCCCCCCCGTCTCCTCCCCTCTCGAAGCTGCATAGATGACACCGCATTGAAATTATCTCTCCTTGCGTTGTATTCTCTAATACACGGACAGCCAAGAACGTGGTGGCCATGAATAGATCTGTTGTTGGCACAGTGTGTGTGGAGATGAGCTATGCATGCCGGGGCCAGATAAGGCCAGATTTACACCTTGGCTGCCAGACATAGACTCAGGAAGCCAGCTTACAAATTAAATGGAAATTGAGTTTGAGGGAGCCAATAAAACAGCTCCAGCCCCCTTGTGCAGGGCCATGTCCTTCTCTCCATACAGTGCATACATTATTGGTCAATATGGATGGCTCAGCCTGTGGTCAACCCTACTAGCTTTTGGCTTCACATTGTTGTTTATCAAGTAATTTATTTTAGTTTTCATGTGGCCGGGTGGGGATGGTCAGGAGGCAGAGAAGGGTATATTTGTTAACATTTTTCAAAGGTAAGTCCTGAGCCAAGTCTCTACAACATATTTGGCACCAAAGTGTTCACCCCTGAATAGTTTCTTCTTGCCAAACGATGGGAGCCGTTGCTGTTCATACGTCCATGAAATACTTCATAGACCAGCAGTCAAACTCTGTGTCTGTAGTATGAGGAGGTCAGAGACCTGACAGTGTGGTGCCAGTAAAATAAATTTCTCCTTCAACGTGATCAAGACAAAGGAGCTGATTGTGGACTACAGAAATAGGAGGACCGAACACGCCCCCATTCTCATCGACGGGGCTGTAGGGGAGCAGGTTTCAAGTTCCTTGGTGTCCACATCAACAACAAACTTTCATAGTCCAAACACACCAAGACAGTCATGAAGCGGGCACGACAAAACCTATTCCCCCTCAGGAGGGAATTGGCATGGGTCTTCAGATCCTCAAAAAGTTCTACAGCTGCACCATCGAGAGCATCCTAACTGGTTGCATCACTGCCTGGTATGGCAACTGCTCGGCCTCCAACCGCTAGGCACTACAGACGGTGGTGCATACGGCCCAGTACATCACTGGTACTAAGCTTCCTGCCATCCAGGACCTCTATACCAGGCGGTGTCAGAGGAAGGCCCAAAAATTGCCAAAGACTTCAGCAACCCTAGGCATAGACTGTTCTCTCTGCTACCACATAGCAAGTGGTACCCAGAGCACCAAGTCTAGGTCCAAAAGGCTTCCTAACAGATTCTATCCCCAAGCCGTAAGACTCCTGAACAGCTAATCAAATGGCTTTCCAGGCTATTTGCATTGTGCCGCCCCCCCCATTTTTAAGCTGCGGCAACTCTCTGCTTATTGTCCAGTCACATTGACTCTGTACCGGTACCCCCTGTATATAGCCTCGCTGCTATATATTGTCACTCCATAATGATTTATTTTTGTTCAATTATTATTATTGTCATTTATTTTTTTTATTTTTTTTTTACTTCCGTTTATTTTAGTAAATACTTTCTTAACACTGCATTGTTGGTTAAGTAAGCATTTCACCGTAACGTGTTGTACCTGTTGTACCTGTTGTATTTGGTGCATGTGACAAATCAAATTTGATTTGATGCGTTTCAATAGTTACATTGCATAAACTGTATATACAGTTTATTCTGCAATGAGTGGGATATAAGCTGTGTTCTGGCTCTAAATCTTGAGCAGGGATATGGATGCGTTCAGTCTCAGTTTGAGAAGTTGAGAGACAACAAAGTGACAGCAGCATAGGACAGGGATGCATCCTGGAGTGTATGGATGTTCTATGCTGGCTCTCTCACACACATTATTCTGCCTCCACATCAATAACAAGTAGTCAGTGTCATGTCTCTGTGTCAGATCAACCTCACCTCTCTCTCATTCTCTCTCTCTGTCTTTCTCTCTCTCTCTCTTCTTTTTGTCTCTGAGGGGATAATAATGATCTGTTCCCAGTCACACACTGATGTCAACGTTGGCACCTTGTGACAGAGAGAAGGAAAGATCTTCCACTCAGCCTGTCCCAGGACCATTGTACATTGTGCACTGCACCCTGTATAATGCATTCATGCTGGTGTTCCTCCATAAGATGAACTGGTATATAATGAACAGTTTGATACAGGGTCACTGTATATAATATATATACAGTCTCAGTCAAAAGTTTGGACACACCTATTCATTCAAGGGTTTTCTTTATTTGTACTATTTTCTACATTGTAGAATAATAGTGAAGACATCAAAACTATGAAATAACACATGGAATCACAGTTGTGTAAAGTAACAAATACGTTTTTTGGGGGTATCTGTCCTACTTATATTTCTGTCGACTTTTACATCATTACATAAAATGTAAAAAAATAAGTATACTTTACTCGGATACATTTCCCCTGACACCGTTACTCGCTATAAAATCCAATGAATCTGAAGCTGGGAGACAAAAACGAATCATGTTGGAAAAAAGATGCAAGCAACATCGACGAGTCGAAACACTCATCGGTGTACTTGTTTTGCTAAGCAGCAGGCGACGACATGCAGAGCTAATCCAATCATCATCAATTTGGGCAAATCCAAGGGTCCTAACGTGTAAATCCCACCCACCGGGAGCCTGTCACTTGCAAAACAGTCATTCACTCAGCGGCACTTTGCCCAAGCATGTCCGAAATCGCACAATCATGTCCGACATCGCTCTTCCACCACCGCCTGATGAGGACGAACAACCTTGGCTGTATCTAAAATAAATGTTGTTTTATTTCCTCTGGATGAAGGATTCATCCTACCGGATGGAATGTGTGTTATGTTTACCAAAGTTCAGGAAATACTAGCGTTCAAGAACTCGCCGTCGAACCTACAAGGTAAATCTACTGTTGGTTTGCTAGCTAGAATAACATTAGCATGCTAATTAGCATGATGGCTAACATTAGCTAACCTGGCTAGCCCACATTCGCTAATGCAACAAGCAGTGTTACTTGATGCTAGCTAATCCTATACCTAAATAGTTCACTAGCTAGTAGCTACCTACTTTAGCTTGCTAAAGATTCGGACGCTTTGTTAGCTAACGCAATCTAACTAAACAGACACGAGCAATCAAGCTAACTGATCAAGTTAGTTTCCGAATCTGGGCACATTTTAGTCAGTCTAGCAAAATACCTTTTTCTCTAAACACACGGTCTAGCTTTACCAGTCAGCTAGCCATTTTGTTCCTTGTGTTAGTTGATAAAGTTGTTCTTACCTTGCTAATTACTGTAGACTTAAGTCATTCACGTAACCTACTAGCTAGATCAATTACCATTACTCTTTTCTCATTGTAATATTAAATGGTGGTCACAAACTCTCACTTAACTAATGTTGTTTATAGCTTTAAAATTAGGATACTATACCTTAAGTATTTGGTGATAGTAGGTATCTAGCTAAGTAACTGTCTGTCTCTTTTCCTTTTCTTCTTATTTCAGAGAAAGCATGTACACCATCTGAAGAAGATCTTATCAAGGCCCACACTGCGCTCCAGGATTGATGAAGCCTCCAAGGAAATGAAGAAGGTGACTCCATGAGAGGAGTTGACCACATCGCCACCACCACCGACTGCTGGTCTGCAAGAAGACGGAGCTTCATTGGTGTTGCAGCCCACTGTAACACCAACAGTCTCAACAAATGCTCAGCAGCCCTGGCCTGTAAACGGTTGAGAAGATCGCACACCTTTGATGTGTTAGCAGGTGCCCTAAATGACACCCATTTGGAGTTTGAAATCCGGATTAAGATTGTGAGAACCACAGACAATGGCTCTAACTTCTTGAAAGCTTTCCATGTTTTTGAAGCAGCTCAGCCAGTACAGGAAGTTTGTGAAGTTTGTGGAGTTTGTTGACGTGGCAACGATCCTGAATGAAGATGATGGTTTTGAGTACCAGCTGCCTGCCGCCTACTCAACTTAGTATCTACAGTCGATGCCCTGAAAGCAACATTCAGTGAGGCTTACAAAAAAGGGTCCCGTTCAACATTTGGCAAGTGCCAAAGACTTTGGAACAAATGCAGAAGATCCACACTTGCAGCCGAAACGGTTGAAGATGCCTGTTACCTCCAGCTGCTGCCCCCGAATGCTACAAGGTGGAACTCCTGGTTCATGGCTGTAGAAAGACTCCTGAGGATCATCAAAGACAGAGGAGTGGCAGTCGTCAGAGTTATCCGCACAGACTTCGAGGTTCCAATGTAAGTATGGATTATTTATTATTTTGTCATAATTCAAGGTCTTGAATGTTGTCTAAATCTGTTGCAGTGTTTCCTGACCCTTTGCTTGGGGACTTATAACTGTTTCACATGTTGTAGCCATTCACTATCATTGATCCATTTAGTCAACTACTCACCCAGCCATTGATTACTGTAGCTAAATCAGGTGAAATGGTTCATGGTCCCCTTTGTATATGGTTAGGAAACACAGTATTATTATTTATATATATATATATATATATTTTTTTTCATAGGTTCAATCCAGCAGAACCCGCCTTCCTCACAGAGTATGCTGCCACCATGAGCCCAGTCGCAAAGGCCATCAATATCCTGCAGGCTGAAACCAGATGGGGTGGCTACTTCCAACCTCCTGATCACAAAACTTGACCGAATCAAGTTGTCCCTGAAGTACTGTAAACCTCTGGTGGATGTGCTACAACTGGGACTGAAGAAGCACTTCAGCCACGTGTCACGATCCTGAGCTGATGGCAGCTGCAATCCTTCTCCCCAAATTCAAAACAACGTGGACAAAGGATGACGCCACCATCAAAATGGGTAAGACAACATGTGGTTAATTAACAGTATTTTATTATTCATCAACAGCTGTGTACATTTTGACACTTCGTAGATTTGAGAACCAACCATTTAAACTACATTCGTGACTTTGTGGTTCAGTCCAATGGGTAACCTACTTACTTACCCCTGTTGCTTGGTTTATAGAGATGGGGGATGGATTAATGTAGGCCCATAACTGCAAGATTTATATTGTCATCTCCCTTGTATTTCAGGAATGGACTACATCAAGGACCACCTGGAAGAACCCTTGCAGCAGCTAGGCGATGGCACCAGTTCATCAGATGAGGAGGACTTCTTCTCTGCCATGAAAACGTCTCAAGCACAAGAAAGCTCCAAACAGCTGTACGGACGCCTGGCCTGTTCAGCTGATCATATGGAGTTGCTCAAGTCCTTCCCGGCAGTCTGTAAGCCGCCTCTGAGGTTAAACACACCCTTACCTGCATCAGTAGCCTGTGAAAGGCTGTTCAGGATTGCAGGATTTGTTTACAGCCCCAGGAGAGCAAGGCTGGACTCCAGAAACTTTGAAAACCAGCTTTTTACTGAAGATGAACCGTAAATTCAACTTCAAGTAATGACAGCTTAACGCTAGCAAGCCCAAGGACACGGATGGCTTATGCATTTTGTTAATTTATGTTTAAAATTCACAAGTTATAGGTGTCCTTGTTACAAAGGACTGACACACTGATTTCTAATACTGTCCCATCATTGGTTGCGTGATGTATTATTGACTCTACCTTCTCTACCTTCTTCTTTCCCTTTGTGCTGTTGTCTGTGCCCAATAATGTTTGTACCATGTTTTGTGCTGCTACCATGTTGTGTTGCTACCATGTTGTGTTGCTACCATGCTGTGTTGTCATGTGTTGCTGCCTTGCTATGTTGTTGTCCTAGGTCTCTCTTTATGTAGTGTTTTGTCTCTTGTCGTGATGTGTGTTTTGTCCTATATTTATGTTATTTATTTTTAATCCCAGCACCCGTCCCCGCAGTAGGTCTTTTGCCTTTTGGTAGGCCGTCATTGTAAATAAGAATTTGTTCTTAACTGACTTGCCTAGTTAAAAAAAAAAATTAAAGTGGCGATGTCCTCATATTCCTACAGTGAGGTTGTGTGTACTTTTGATGAGCTCAAATGTTTTTATTTTTATGTATAGGGTTCTATTATATGACGTTTTTTCTTAAGCAAAGTGACCGTGATTGTAAGTGCTTAAGTTTACTGGCTATATTCCTTCATTATTAAGGCATAATTCTATTTTGTCTGTACGAGATGTATTTAGAAGTGTTGCCTGTTTGAGAATCCACATTTTATTATCTGAGCTCTTCTTGTAAGAATGTTTGTTGCCTTTCAGAAAAGCTCAAACCAAATTATAGGTCTGTCTGATTTGCTTTTTGGATTTACGGCTCTTACAATTTATACTTTTACTTTTT
Source organism: Oncorhynchus mykiss (assembly GCF_057628025.1). Taxonomy (NCBI): domain Eukaryota; kingdom Metazoa; phylum Chordata; class Actinopteri; order Salmoniformes; family Salmonidae; genus Oncorhynchus; species Oncorhynchus mykiss. The sequence continues at coordinate 43,406,665 of NC_143030.1, read as the reverse complement.
ATACTAAAGTACACCCACCACTGCTTATTATAAGGAATGTAATGTATAACATTTACTTTTACTCAAGTATGACAATTGAGTACTTTTTCCACCACTGTGGTATCATGTAGTAACCCAAAAGGTATTAAACAAATGAACATATATTTGAGAGGGCCACCATTTGCCTTGATTACAGCTTTGCACACTTAGCATTCTCTCAAACAGCTTCATGAGGTAGTCACCTAGAAAGCATTTCAATTAACAGGTGTGCCTTGTTAAATAGTGGAATTTCCTTCTTAATACCAGGCGGTGATGCAACCAGTTAGGATGCTCTCGATGGTGCACCTGTAGAACTTTTTGAGGATCTGGCGACCCATACCAAATCTTTTCAGTTTCATGAGAGGGAATAGGTGTTGTCGTGCCATCTTCCCGACTGTCCTGGTGTGTTTGGACCAGTAGTATAGTTGACAGACCTGTTGCGACGTGATCCACGATGCAGGTAGTGGCATCTATGTAGGATGCATGATGAGAGGGCAGGGATAGGTACCAGAGCCAATAGTTATTATTTAGGTGACGAAGATCAAGGGGGGAGTAGTATTTGGTCTGGAGAAAACAGGAAGGGGATAATGATAGTAACCCAGGGCAGAGCGCAAACATAGAGGAGCCATTGGGCAGTAGCATTATAGCAATTTAGATCCACAAAAATGTCAGATAAATCCTCACAGAAACCGCCACGGTCGACAAAGCAGCAAGCCAGACCCCAACTTGTCAACATTAATCCAGCTAGCACTAGAACCCATAGTCAAAACACACATCTGAAGACTAACTCAATGAGATTGACAGCTGGGGCCCATGCCAGAGAGAGGAGGCTGGGATACCAGAGCGAGAGCAAGGGAGAGAAGCGATTCAGGGCAGAGGCCGTAGAGCTAGCCAGCGAATAAGCAGGGGGGAGGCGGGAAGAGTCAGAGGGTAATCCGATAGGTATTCCAAAGGGAGGTATTGCAAGGGAAATCTAAAATAGATAAATGCCCAAGGCAATAATGCAGAGGTGGGTCAGGGAACCAGGAGGCCAGCGATCAGAGGAAGAGTCCAGGCAGTTGGAGGTGATCACAGCAGTGCAGTCCAGACTCAGGTAGGCTAACTGCCAATTAGCTAGCACAAGTAAGCCAAGATTGTAAAAGTCACAACTCTAGTAGGCCTAAAAGTGGACCAAAAACAACAGCTCAAAAAGTAGACAAAAACAAACACATAATGAAAAACAGACAAAGAACTAACAAATGAAAGTGAACGATAAATACTGTTACTAAACAAGTACCAGGGAGTCAAGCATAACGCCGAAGATACTCTCGCCTAGAAATGACATCACTGACACATTGTGACTATACACCTAGTTTTCTAACCCCACCCATACATTTTGGACATTATATCATTCTCAGAAGGCATGAATCATTGAGTCACTGTTTTACACTTTGTAAATGTTGTCTCTTGTATAATACGTTCTGTACATTCGTTTATACTGGATTAAGCCTACATTTTTGTTTACTGTAAATTCGTTAAATGTTCCAACACTCGATATCAGTTATTTTTAGGTCTTGGTTCCAATAGTTTATATATTATTTTTTTTCTACGAGATTTTCAGTTGAATAGGCTGTCTGCAATGTGTAGTATATCTTACCTATCATATGAGTCCTTTCCTGACTCAAATAGAATTTCCTGACTCAAAAAGATTTTAGAGCCACATTTCATGACATAAAACTTTAAAGTTGCATGCATTTGAAAATGTCCACATTGGTCAGTCCAAAAATGTTTAATTCTACCAAGTCATTCACAGTTTCTATGCTTTTAGAACAGTGAGGTGATTGGTGTCACTGAAAAGAAGTTGAATAGCTTTGGGAGCCATGCCATTCTGAAGAGGTTTATTCTACCTGTTAGATTTGTTGGAAAATTGTTCCATTTAATTAGATCTGCTTTCAAGATTTTGAGTAATGGGATAAAGTTATTGTTATACACGGAATTAAAAAAAATATGGATGCAACGTGAAAAGTGTCGGTCCCATGTTTCGTGAGCCGAAAATAAAAGATCCCGGAAATGTTCCATACACACAAATGTTGTGCACAAATTTGTTTACATCTGTTAGTGAGCATTTCTCATTTGCCAAGATAATCCATCCACTTGACAGGTGTGGCATATCACGAAGCTGATTAAACAGCCTGATCATTACACAGGTGCACCTTGTGCTGGGGGACAATTAAAGGCCCCTCTAAAATGTGCAGTTTTGTCACACAACCCAATGCCACAGATGTCTCAAGTTTTGAGGGACTGTGCAAATGCCGTGCTGACTGCAGGAATGTCCACTAGAGCTGTTGCCAGATAATTTAATGTTTACTTTGCTACCACAAGCTGCCCCCAACATCGTTTTAGAGAATTTGTCAGTACGTCCAACCGACCTCACAACCACAGACCACACTTAATCATACCTGCCCAGGACCTCCACATCCGGCTTCTTCACCTGTGGGATCGTCTGAGACTAGCCACCCGGACAGCTGATGAGACTTTGTGTTTGCACAACCGAAGAATTTATGCACAAACTTTCAGATGCCATCTCAAGGAAGCTCATCTGCGTGCTCATCGTCCTCACCAGGGTCTTAACCTGACCGCAATTCGGCGTCGGAACCGACTTCAGATGGCAAATGCTCCCCTTCGATGGCCACTGGCATGCTGGAGAAGTGTCCTCTTCACGGATGAATCTTGGTTTCAACTGTACCGGGCAGATGGCAGACAGCGTGTACGGTGTTGCGTGGGCGAGTGGTTTGCTGATGTCAACGTTGTGAACAGATTGCCCCATGGTGGCGGTGGGGTTATGGCATAAGCTACGGACAACAAACACAATTGCATTTTATCGATGGCAAATTTGAATGCAGAGAGATATCGTGACGAGATCCTGAGGCCCATTGTCGTGCCATTAATGCACAGCCCAAATCAAATCTAATTTTATTTGTCACATACACATGGTTAGCAGATGTTAATGCGAGTGTAGCGAAATGCTTGTGCTTCTACTTCCGACCATGCAGTAATATCTAACAAGTAATCTAACCTAACAATTTCCCAACAGGAATGAATGTAAAGGAATGAATGTTAAGGAATGTAAAGGAATGAATAAGAATATGTACATAAAAATATATGAATGAGTGATGGCCGAACGGCATTGGCAAGATGCAGTAGATGGTATAGTACAGTATATACAGTACAGTATATACATATGATATGAGTAATGTAGGGTATGTAAACATTATATAAAGTGACATTGTTTGAAGTGGCTAGTGATACATTTATTACATACGTCTTTCCATTATTAAAGTGGCTAGAGTCATGTCGCAAGGATCTGCTCTCAATTCCTTGAAGCTGAAAATGTCCCAGTTCTTCCATGGTCTGCATACTCACCAGACATGTCACCAATTGAGCATGTTTGGGATGCTCTGGATCAATTTGTACAACAGCTTGTTCCAGTTCCCACCAATGTCTAGCAACTTCGCACAGCCATTGAAGAGGAGTGGGACAATATTCCACAGGCCACAGCCAACAGCCTGATCATCTCTGTGCGAAGGAGATGTGTCGTGCTGGATGAGGCAAATGGTGGTCACACCAAATACTGACTAGTTTAATGATCCACTCCCCTAACTTTTTTATAAGGTATCTGTGACCAACAAATGCATATCTGTATTCCCAGTCATGTGAAATCCATAAATTAAGGGAACATTTATTTATTTCAATTTACTGATTTCCTTATTTGAACTGTAACTCAGTAAAATCTTTGAAATTGTTGCATGTTGCATTTATATTTTTGTTCAGTGTATACCTGTTGTTTGTTATCATTTATTAACCATCCTAATTATTTCAATTTTTTTGTGGTCCCCATAAAGGATTGCTGTAGATCATGAGTTATTTTATTTCCTTTTCCTGTTGCCATTATTTCAGTTTTTTCCGCATTCATTTTATTTCCTTAGATTTTATTCTGAAAATATTTTTTCATAGATAGGTTTAATAACAACCTATGTAGGTAATGTGTTTTATTTACATAATCAATACATTTCCACAATATATCATAGTCATGTTGTGCATGTGTTTGTCCTTTCTCATTGTACGTTACCCAAAGAGACGAGTTGACTGCGGTTTAATATCATGGGGTATTGGAATTAGTAAGACATCTAACACAGAGGTTTCCAGATGCTATTATGCCTAATTTAAAAACACTGACAGTATTTCAATTGGTCTTAATCAAATGTTTGATTCCAACAGTGCAGGAGTCAGGGGGGCGATAGTCAGATGTGCGCTCCTCGTCCCACTTAAGCCCACCACAGCCCTCCACCCCCCTGGCCTGAGATCTGAGGAGGCACGGGGGGCCCCTTGAGTTCCCTGTCTGGACCTTTTTATTGTTGTTAATTAATTACCTCCCCGAAGCCTCGCTGGGCGTCCTGCGCTGAACCACCGCCTGCTCTTGTGTTCCAATTTTCCGCTCATACCGCTTCCCCACTGGCCCGCTTTCCCTGCCGACTGGGCCAAGGATCCAGCTTCAAGTTCCTGTTCTGTAATTAAGAGAGAAGTCCAACTTCAAATTTAGAGACATGTGAAGTTGAATAGTACTGGGAGAGATTTTTACCTCATTTCTTTTGATTCATTTGGAAGCCGCACTGAGAATCTGTTGAGTCGGATTGATATGATCCCCAGCCTTGTTATTAACCACCGCACACATATTTATATTGAATTACTGTATTACATTATTACACTAATCTTATGATACAAAACAATGTGTCATCTCCTGTGTGCTTGAAGTAAGACCAAAAGTGTATTTGGCACCATGACAATCATTTACTCTGAATTCATTCGATTCAGACTTTGGAACTGTTGCAGTGTGTATCAGCTTTTCAATTGGGCTTGTACTGGTCATAGAATGGGAATGTCCAGAGCCTTATATATATATATATATATATATATATATATATATATATATATATATATATATATATATATATATATATATATATATATAGCGAGCGAGAGAGAGAGAATTCCCATTCAGCAGCAAAAAGCAGTAGGTTGGGTATGTAGGTCACCTCACTCAAAGTTGCAGAGAAATATACCCTGATTGAACATTTGACACATCAGTAGCTACGACGTCACTATTTTACCAGAGTAAACTATGGAAAAAGTGTTGAACCATCCAATGGTTCAGTTTTTTTTTTTCATTTCCCCCCACACTGTGAGATATTGCTTTATGACTAATGTCTGGTAACTGTTAACATTGGGTTGCCTTAATAAATGACACACACAGCATCCCGTCAATTTGGGTATTGTTGCTATTCATCACGATGTTCAGCTACAGGTCGACGATCTGCTGCATGGCCGGCTATAGTGGGATGAAGAAATACTTACACACAGTAATGTGCATATGGCCAATGAGCCGTACACAGGCCTGGTGCCATCTCATTAGTCTACCAATGGCACCTGGGGAGACCGCCTCACGTCCCATTGTCTGGAAGAGCTGTAGGGGACAAGGAAAAAACAGCACAGGGGTTTGCTACATGCAAAAGTAGGTTTGTTCCCAGACAGACACGTATTAATGATGTGCGCACACATGCACACACGCAGGCACACACAGACACTCATGCACGAGAGCACACACACCTCACCTGGATCTACAGGCTGACTCTGTTTATTGCACACCTCTGAGAACGAACGACAATCACTGAGCCCAGAGAGAGAGAGAGAGAGAGAGAGAGAGAGAGAGAGAGAGAGAGAGAGAGAGAGAGAGAAAGAAAGAGAAAGAGAGTACACAGTGTTCAGTCGCTCCTCTTCGAACCACACAGTAGAACCTATAATCAGTGACCATGGTGTCTATGGCTATGACTACACACACACACACTCCCTTCACCTCACAGCTCAGATTGATAATGTCAAAAATGACTCCTGACCTGTATGGTCAGAGTTGACGTAGTGTGGGTGTGTGGCTCTCACCACTTAACCCTTGTAAATAACAGTAATAACTCTAATCTGTGGTCAGCACCCACCAAGGGGAGGCTGGCCCAGCTCTTTTGCTTTTTTTCCTCTCTCTCTGTCCTCTGTATTTACAAGGAAGGAATCTGTGTTCCGTGTAGGTGAGAGTTGCATTAGGGTCTTATTTTTAAGGTCTTATTTTACTGCATTATCCCATCCTTTATGAATAGACAAGGACAACAGTGTGGTTTTGGTTGCTCTGAAATCGGAACGATGGAACACATTTTGGCACAGAGACAAAATGTTGGAATGTCGGCAGAGGCAAGGATAAGGTCATCATCTTATTTATTCATGAGTCAGGGGGGAGGGGGGTGTATATATTGAGCAACTTTATTGGTGGATTCAATGACAGGGCACGCTTGGGGTGATTTAAAGGTTACAATCTGATTGGCTGCATGGGATATTAATGTACCTGCCTAATGATTGACACCCGAGGTCACGTGCGGATAGAAGGTGAGTAGGAGGGGTTGGCAAATCAACAAATGAACTCTGCCGTGCCTAATGTGCCTGGCTTTCTACTACGCTAATGGTCTATGTTGGGTAATATGTTATGGTGTTAATGGCAGCAGCTGTGGCGTGGAGTAAGGCGTGGGAGGAACAGGGATGTCGGCCATGGAAATGGGCTTTTATCAAAGTGGAAATGAGTGAGCTGCTTCTTGTTGCTGCTACTGCAAGGTTAAGCCACAGAGTCGTATTGCCATTAGATAACCAGCCTGATAAAAGACTGACCGTGACCTGAGCAGGCGAACGATAACAGGCGCAAATATGATTGACCCTTCAATCTACCATTTAATTTGGGCTCTGACTAAAAGGCCTGTGCTTGTGCCCCATTAGATTCCATCCATCTGAAATGATTACAGTGATATCAGAATGCAAAGTACCAACGGTAAACATCACCTGTTTAAGAAATCTACTCTGTGTGCTCGTGTCCCACTTTCAGATTGCCGACAGTCAAATGAGTTGACAAACTGAAACAAAACTTGAAGCTTCAAAGTTAGGGGGTGTTCTACATTCCGCTTTTTCCCATGAAAACAAGGCCTGGGATGAAAGACAAACGAAACCATCTGGATGCGAAGTTGATTCCAAGGATTCCCCTGTACCAGTTCTGTTTCTGGAACCCAAAGGAGATGGATAGAGGCATCAATTCATCTTTCATGGGTTTCTTTTGTAGTCGGTTGTATTACTTTCAGGCCCTGTACAGACCTGGGGTCATTTCAATGTTCAAAGGGCTGGACTGTGTGAGAGCTACGATATGAGTGAGAGGATATAGATCGGTTAAATAAGTTAAAAGAAGAGAACCGTTTTGTCGGGCTGACACAAAGAACCTGCCATGCCTGTCCTGTGCAAGCTGTATTCCCAAATATGGATGGTATGCCGTTCAATCTCAAACTACCTGGATTTATAGTGAATCTCAAAGACCTGGTAGCTTTTTAAATCACCTCATATTCCTCCACCCCTTTTAAAATTGAAAAAGGATTCCGTATCTCTAAAAGATCACTCAAATTCAAACCCCTGTGCCAAGTTTTTATCATTCCTGGTGTTACTACGTCTCCTGGAGTAGAGGAAGGGTTTCAGTGTTCTACCATCACAAGTTGAGATGTGGGATATGTGGCTCATTTGGGAAATAAATCAAGTCTGATTGACTGCAAAGATCTTAATTCCACACCGCCAAGCTCTCCGTGTTCCATCCCAGCAGTCTGACTCACCCCACCGAGGGAGGATAGGGAGCAAACTATGGGTGAGGGTCTGAAGTGTAGCTAGGTAACTCTTCATTTCCTAGAGAGCCATGCATTACATCCTCATGTACAATGTGGTAGTGTGAGAAAAAAAATCAGATTTTTTTTCAGCAGTGGCACGTGACTACAGTTTGCGTTGAATTGTGGAGCATATCAACCTCACAAGTGATCAAAGTCCTTCACTAGCTCCCTTGAGGTGAATCAAGGGCCGAGGGGGAAACATTTGTGAATTGGACTTCCACTTAAAGATGGCAAACAAACTGCATCCGGTTTTGATGGAGATTCCACCGAGGGAAGTGGCTAGCGCGAGGTTTGAGGGGGTAAAAACAACATGTTTGGACTGCAGGCTAAATTAGATTTGTTTTTGTTGGTGTGACTTCATTACGTCCAGCAGTTTTTATCGACACCAAATAGTTAGATGGAAACGCACTGTAGCAGGCAATTGTTTCATCTGTTTTCTATGCAAACGTTCTAAATGTTGACATGGAAACATAGCTACTAGCTAGGTTAAATTATGTCACACAAGTAACTAACAACAGTGTATGGAGGTGTATGCACACTACAAAATTATAAGAACTCATTGCGGCTCTGCCACAATAATTGGAAGAGGCAATTACTTAAAGAAGAAATTAAATAATTAGACTGTCTGCCACCCATTAAAAAACATGAATGTTTAAAAATGATTAGCATAAATTTAAAAAATTCTCAGTTTCACTGAAAGTCGAAAGGTTTGACAGCAATGCCACATAAAATTCAAGTCATTTGGGAACAGGTCTTTGATGTCCCTATACCCTTGCCTCGGGTCAATGAACTGATACATAAAATGTAAGCTATTATATAAAATATTTACTACAAAATGAATGCTCAATATGGGGCTTTGAAAAGTCAGCCTTGTGAAGAAAAGCAGGAAGCAGAATCAATAGAGCATATTCTCTGGTACTGTCCATCGGTGGCTCGCTTTTGGAGTCAGATCACAGAATGGTTGTTATGTCATAATATCAGGGTTCAGATGGACTTGCAAACTGTATCTTTAGGGGGATCTGAAAAACCCCCAAATCAAATCAGTTTATTGGTCGTACACAGTTTAGCAGGTGTTTAGCGGGTGCAGTGAAATGCTTGTGTTACTAGATCCTAACAATGCAGTAAAATGTCAAACAATTCAAATGTAAGGGGGGGAAGACAAATAATCACAGAACAGCGGGACAAATCTGATTAACAACCCAAATATCACTGTAGCAGTAATCAAATGCAATCTATTTGTATGTGCACCGGGATAATTTACACAAGATCTACACAAGATCAGTTAATAAATAATATATGCAGCAATAGATATATTAGAGTAAGCTATGTCAAGAATCCAGTGTATAAATAAACATGTGCCGTGTATAAACACTGTAAATAAAATTCAATGCACAGTCGTAGGAATATTAGAATAAGCTATGTTGGGGATACAGTATTTAAATACGCAGTGTGAAATGGGAAGTGACCAGTGGTTCAATGTCTCCATAGCATGGGACAGCAGCATTGGCTGTGTGTGAGTGTGTCCATGTGTTTGTGAGTATGACATGTGTGTGTGTATGTGTGATAGCTTGTGTGTGTTTTGTTTGAATGAGTGTGCGTCACCTGGTAGACGGCTAGGGATGGCTGTTCAACAGTCTGATGGCCTGGTAATAGAAGCAGTTTTTTGTCTCTTGGTCTTGGCTCTGATGCACCTGCACTGTCGGACAGTAGCCAATTGACCAGTCCGTGGCTTAAGTGGCAGAGGTCCCTTAATGATCTTTGTGGAATTCCGTTGACACCAGGTGCTGTAGATGTCCTGGAGGGCAGGCAGGGTGCCCCTAGTGATACGTTGGGCTGCCTGCACCACCCTCTGGAGAGCCATATGGTTGAGGGCAGAGCAGATACCGTACCAGGCAGTGATGCAGCCCGACAGAATGCTCTCAATGGTGCATCTGTAGAAGTTCGTTAGGGTCTTCAAATAAAATTAAACTTTATTTGTCACGTGCGCCGAATACAACAGGTGTAGGTAGACCTTACCGTAAAATGCTTACTTACAAGCCGTTCAAGAAATAGAATAAAGTAAAAGTGAAAAGTAACACAGCAGAATTACTTAACAAGGCTATATACAGGGGGCCAGGTATCAAGTAAATGTGCGGGGGTACAGGTTAGTCGAGGTAATTTGTACATGTTGATAGGGGTAAAGTGACTATGCATAGATTATTAACAGCAAGCAGTGTAAAAACAGCAGCAGTGTAAAAATAAAGGGGGTGGGGGGGTCAAAGTAAATAAAATAGTCCATGTGGCCATTTGATTAATTGCTCAGCATTCTGATGGCTTGGAAGAAGCCTTTTGGATCTTGACTTGGCACTCCGGTACCGTTTGCCGTGCGGTAGCAGAGAGAACAGTCAATGACTTGGGTGACTGGAGTTTTTTGGGCCTTCCTCTGACACTGCGTGGTATATAGGTCCTTGATAGGAGGAAGCTTGGCCCCAGTGATGTGTTGGGCCGTACGCACTACCCTCTGTAACGTTTCAGTCTCCTGAGGGGTAAAAAGTGTTGTCGTGCCCTCTTCATGACTGTCTTCGTGTGTTTGGACCATAATAGTTTGTTGGTGATGTGGACACTAGGAGCTTGAAACTTTCAACTCTCAACTTTCAGCCCCGTCGATATAAATTGGGGCCTGTTCGGCCCTCCTTTTCCTGTAGTCCACGATCATCTCCTTTGTCTTACTCACTTACTCACATTGAGGGAGAGGTTGTTGGCCTGGCACTACACTGACAGGTCTCTGACTTCCTCCCTATTGGCTGTATCATCGTTGTCGATGATCAGGCCTACCACTGTTGTGTCATTAGCAAACTTAATGATGGTGTTGGAGTCGTGCTGGCCAGGCAGTCGTGGGTGAACAGGGAGTACAGGAGAGGACGAATTACGCACCCCTGAGCACAACCGGTATTGAGGATCAGCGTGGCAGATGTGTTGTTGCCTACCCTTACTACCTGGGGGAGGTCCGTCAGGAAGTCCAGGATCCAATTGGAGGGAGGTGTTTAGTCCCAGGGTCCTTAGCTTAGTGATGAGCATCGTGGGCACTATGGTGTTGAATGCTGAGCTGTAGTCAATGAATAGCATTGTCACATATAGTGGTTGCTCCACTAAAAGTTTTGTGAATATGATTAGTTAGAGGTAATTTGTGGTTTAGTACGGAACCCTGCGTCACTACTTCATTGCTCCAGACCAGCGCAAGGGGGAGTTAGAGCACTGATTATGCTTTTGGGTCCCAAGGTGCTACTGTGTCTCTGTAGTACTGTAGCCTACTCCCGACCAGTCACATTGTACAGCGCCTTAGTGGTGCAGTGGTCTAAGACACTGCATCGCAGTGCAAGCTGTGTTGCTACAGATGCTGGTTCAATACATGTGCAGGCCTCAACTGGGAGATCCATGACTGTATGGTTTTGATTCCTCTCCCTCTAAAAACAGAAATATATAATTCTATCCTATTTGGCGCCGTTATGCTTAGTTTTGTTGACATTGAGGGAGATGTTATTTTCCTGGCACCACTCCGCCAGGGCTCTAACCTCCTCCCTGTAGGCTGTCTCGTCGTTGTTAGTAATCAGGCCTACTACTGTTGTGCCATCAGCAAACGTGATGATTGAGTTGGAGTCATGCATGGCCACGAAGTCATGGGTGAACAAGGAGTACAGGAAGGGGCTGAGCACACACCCCTGGGGGCCCCCCATGTTGAGGAGCAGCAGGCGGAGATGTTGTTACCTACTCTCACCACCTGGGGTCGGCCCGTCAGATAGTCCAGTATCCTGTTCCACATGGAGGAGTTCTGACTCTTGGCCCTGAACTTAGTGGCAAGCTTGGAGGGTATTATGGTTTTAAAAGCTGAGCAGTAGTCGATGAACAGCATTCTCACATACTGTTGGGATTCCTCTTGTCCAGGTGGGATAGGGTAGTGTGCAGTGCAACGGCGATTGCGTCATCCGTTGAACTGTTGGGGTGGAATGCACATTTTTGTGCGTTGAGGGTGTCGACTATGGTGGGGATGATGGTCCTTGACTAGCTTTTCAAAGCACTTCATGATGACAGAGTTCAGTTAACTTGGTAGTGAGAGGTTGAAGATGTCCGTAAACACTCCAGCCAGTTGGTATGCGCATGCTCTGAGGACGCAGCTTGGGATGCCGTCTGGGCTGGCAGCCTTGTGAGGGTTAACATGCCTGAAGGTTCTACTCACATCGGCTACAGAGATTGGGAGCCCAATATCGGTAGAAATTACAAATAGGGAAGTTCGAGACCCTTGCAAGACATCACAGTACAATGGAGGGATGTATTGCAAAAGGAAATAACAAAATGGTATTATACTGGGAAAGATGGGTTAGTCTGTGGAGTTCATAGGGTTCACAGATTAAGCTAAATTTCACCGCTGCTGTGGGGTGAAAATCCAGCACTTGAGGAAATGAGGAATATATGTATAATTAGTGAACTACAAGTATTGTTGTCCATCAGTTTATTACAATCAGGGGAGGGGTGGTAGTATATTCAACAAAAGATGCAAACAATTAAATTGATGGAAATTGCTTTTTGCCAAATAAACCTGTGTCATTTAAACCTGCTTTCTGATGCATTCTTTTCCTGTCGTATGAGAAACTTGTGCAAAGGAATTCATCTGAATAAATTCAATAGGCCTACACTTAGCTAATCTACAGTGTGTTCTAGCTTAACTAGGACACATGTATTGCAAATGAATGCCTGACATTCCTTGTGTCTCTCTGTTTCCTACCTCAAATGCATTGTCCCCAATTCCTTTCGTTGCAGTTGAACTGTCTGTGCGCCTAGAATCACGTTTCTGGTCCTCCTCATCATCAGTATTTGACTCTGCTCATTTAACGGCTTCTCCCTCGCAACAGTTTACATTTTACAACATGACTTTTTTTTAATATTTGGTAGGCCACATTTTGCTGCACCAACCTTGAGAGCTTTATTTTATTTCTCAGCACCAGCTTTCCTTTTTTTTATTACGGTAATTTTTGGCAACTATACTGAGTGTACAAAACATTAGGAACACCTTCCTAACATTGAATTGCACCCCCAATTGCCCTCAGAACAACCTTGATTCAATCGAAGCTTGGACTCGACAAGGTGTCGAAAGCGTTCCACATGGATGTTGGCTCATGTTGACTCCAATGCTTCCCATAGTTGTGTCAAGTTGGCAGGATGTCCTTTGGGTGGTGGACCGTTCTTAATAAACTGTTGAGAGGGAAAAACCCAGCAGGTCTGCAGTTCTTGACACACTTAAACTGGCACCTACTACCGTACCCTGTAAAAAGGCACTTAAATCTTTTGTTTTTCCCATTTAACCTCTGAATGGCAATTGTCAATCGTCTCAAGGCTTAAAAATCCTTATTTAACCTGTCTCCCCCTCTTCATCTGAACTGATTTAAATGGATGTAACAAGTGACATCAACAAGGGATCATAGCTTTCACCTGGATTCACCTAGTCAGTCTATGTTTTGTAGAGTACACTCAGTGTAGGCTGGCTCCCTGGTGGCACATTTTTACTTTGAACTTAACTGTTCCTACCCATCTTAGCAAGAAGGCCATTCCCCACTGCAACGGGCAAATAGAGGTGGCTAAATTCCCAATCTGGCCTTCATGCCATCATGGCCACCTAATGATCTCCAGCTTCCAATGGTCTCATTCAGCCCCCATCCTCTCCCCTGTAACTATTTATATTCCCCAGTTTGTTAATGTAAATGAGTGTTCTCAGTCAACTTACCTGGTAAAATAAGGGTTAAATAAATAAATAGAGAAAACATATAGATTATGTCAACAGAGGAAAGGGTATAGCCTAGTCTACTACAAAAATAAATGAACAGGCCCATGGGCCTTCGGATGCGTCACTCTATGTTTTCCCCAAATAAATTATTTCGGCAAAATATTTTCAATTTTGACCGCCCTAATTACCTAAAAAATGGTCCATCAACACATCATATCAACTAATGTATCAAGTTGGGCACCGTCTCAATTAGCTCCATCAACAGCAGACAATGCATATGGGGCTGTGAGGAAGTGCTGAGAGGTTGGTTCTATCTCACAAACTTGAGAAAAGTTTATCAAATGTACTTGATGCTAGGCCTACTCTACTCAAACTATCGAACATTTCTCATGTTACTTGGCTGTTTTGTTTTCTGTGTTTTGGTAGCCAGCGAGATCGCTAATCAACTCGTTTCGGTTTGGGCCTCGTCTCCAATATCTGACTTTTAAAACACCACTGCGACCAATACTTCCTTCCTAGTTCTTAACTCTCCAGGTGGGCTAGTGACTGATCTGCAATTGGCTGCATGATAAAAACAGAAGTTTTCACTGTAGCATATTGCCTTCACTGTTTTAACCTTGTCAGATCAGTGATTACTGCAAAAAAGCAGGTTGAACTGTTTTGATAAAATGTCATTTAAATACATGGCTGACTTGAGTCTACTTTTATTGGTTCCAATTGTTGTGAAAAGCTTTCATTTTACTTGTCCTGAACTCATTTGATTATTGCAGACTGTTTTAAATCCGGTGTATCGACCTTTAATTGCACAACAAAGCGTATTTAGAGAGAAAAAAAGTAAGCATCGAGATACGGTATATAGCCTCTTGTTTTTAAAAAATTGGACCATATCACTCACCCCTAGGGCAAGTCATATTTAAGTCAAGGGTGCACAAGGGAATGGGGCTCGGACTTGAGCACGAGTGTGTTATGCACAGGCACGCCTGTCGCCATCACAGGTAGCTACAGCTTTCTTCATCATACTGGAATCACCCAGACACACGTGCGCACTCACACACACACACACACAGACGGCCTTTTGTAAATGCTTCGTCAATATGGAAACAAACCCATGAAAGCCTAAACTTAAAACTGAAATAACTTCAATCGGAATAATGCTGTATATTTCTGGATCTTCAAAGGCCCATCAAGTTCACAGGGTCTTCCAATAGTAACATCCAAACTGCCTCTCCTCAGTGATTCCACTAGGCTGTGCAGAGCTGTCCCCTGAGGAGACCAATACAGTTACAACATGATGGAGATCACTGCAGGCCCACTGCCAGGAGGTAATTGTTTATTTAAAGGCCCAGAGCGGTATAAAACATGATTTTCCTAAGTTTAAAAAAACCCACTCTGTGGCCAGTTTAATACCAGGTCGAAACCCCCTTTGCCTCCAGAACAGCCTGAATTCTTCAGGGCATGGAAACGTTGCTCAATTGGTATCAAGGGACCTAGTAAGTACCAAAAAAAAAAAACATTACACCACCGCCACCAGCCTGTATCGTTGACACCAGGCAAGATGGGGCCATGGACTCATGCTGCTGACACCAGATCTGCCATCAGCATGGCGCAACAGGAAGCAGGATTCGTCGGACCAGGCAATCTTTTTCCACTCCTCATTTGTCCAGTGTTGGTGAATGCGTGCCCCCTGGAGCCGCTTCTTCTTGTTTTTAGCTGATAGTGGTGGAACCTGGTGAGGTAATCTGGCGCAATAGCCCATCCGTGACAAGGACCATCGAGTTGTGCATTCCAAGATGCCGTTCTGCACACCACTGTTGTACTTCCCCGTTATTTGCCTGTTTGTGGTCCGTGCATGATTCTTGCCATTCTCCTTCAACCGCCGCTGATTGCAGCTGACTGGATGTTTTTTTGTTTGTCATGCGTGAAAACCCCAGAGGGCCGGTTGCTTCTGAGATACTGGAACTGGCGCACCAGGAACCGATGATCATATCAGGTTCAAAGACTCTAAGGTCACTCGTTTAGCCTATTTTAACATTCATTCGAACAGTGAAGGAATGCCTTGATTCCTGTCTGCCAGCTTTATATAGCAAGCAACAGCCAAGTGACTCACACCTGTAGGAGCCAACCATTTTCGTGAACGGGGGGGTGTACCTAATAAACTGTGTGTATATATTTCTACACTATGAGGTTGGAATAATAAGAGCTGTTTAAAAAGACTGCCTGAAATTTCAGCCTGTTTTGGTGGGATGGAGTTTTGGGCTGCCTGGTGACATCACCAGCAGGTAAATTTGTTTAATGAACAGACCAATAATATAAAGAGAGTTCAAAAACTATTTTTGATCATTTTAATTGAAAACAATCACAGTTATTTACTTAATTGTTCGGCAGAAATGATTTGATATTGAGATAAAAAAAACAGCTGCATTGCGCCTTTATTAAAGTGTAATCGGAAGAGATTGATATCAAAGGGTCGCCCATGTACAATTAATATTACGATTATGAGGCTGTGGAGTGGGTCTAGCAGCGCTCAATCATTCCTCCAGCCTCCCGGATCTTGGAGTTCTCAGGAAAATGAACGGCTCCGATGATTAACATCGCGTCAATGTTCCTTTCTCAGTGAACAGAATGAGTTGTTGGCCCTTCCGCTGAGCGAGAGTAGAAACACAGGAATTACAATAGATCATATGCGGGCCCCAAACTTCCCTGTCACCGCTAATGGTGTCTGATTGATGCCGATAAGCTGGCAGGCAACTGGATTTTAAACAAAAGAAGTGCAGGGTTTATACAGGACTTACCCTCTCAAGGGGGGTGAGTGGGTAGGGTGAGCCCACATGTCTTAAAGTTAGCCTGTAAAAGGGGCTGTTGTGCTTGATGAATGGTCAAATGTAGCACATGGTACAGTGGTACATCTCAGGCTGGTTGGGGTGATCGTGAATGGATGGATAAAGACAAGATGCCATAAACTTGGCTTTATTATGAACCAAGGAGGAAAGTCCATCAATAATAGCCCATGCTGCCCTCACATACAAATACTGTAGTAGGTATAATACATTTGGGGTGAGACTGAGAGTACATAAGTGTTATTAAACCATGTGCCTCAATAGCTTGTACTGGAGTGAGTGAGTGAGTGAGTGAATCAATGGGGACCATAGCAAGTACAACACATTCAAGAGGGAGAGCAGAACTGGAGAACAATACCACAATAACTTTGGTGTTGTGGCTTACTTAGATAGCATTATACACGTAGATAAGTTTCCTCGGCTACAGGGTACTGAGTCGGACAAGGGGTCCGTATTAGACAGACCTGGGCAGCGGTTTGTGAGGACTCCGCAGAAAAGATGACTAATCTAATCCTGGCGACATGAAAAATGGAGGAAGCTGATTTTAGTTCACTTATGTCAAGCCTTGATTACGTTGAGACAGCGTGTTCTCCCCAGAGGGCGCATTGAGAGCCGCTCGGGTACGCCAGCTCAGCGCAGAATGCTGTTTCAAACTCTATTAATGTCTCTGTGCTGAAGCCTGTCCTGGCTACGCTAATTATTAGCGTTACAGGTAGAGTGGTAGAGAGGTGGAGGTGGAGAAAGAGGGAGGAGGGAAGAAGAGACGTAATCAGTTGCTAAGAATGGAGCTTTTCTACATCTGCAACAAACTACACAGAGTGGTGTCAAAAAAATAACGTATTGCAAAAGTCAAATATATTTATTCAGGAGCTACAACCTCCAATGCACCCTCAAATATTTCTTGTTTTATCTGGTATGAAATGCTTACGATGTAATCCATTTGCCTTATCAGCATCAGGTCACGCTTGCTAGTTCGACTGTGTGGCAAATTTTAATTGTTTTTGTTGTCTGTTTATTACTTTTTTTTCTTCATTTCCCCTTTCCTTAGTATTTGTTCTCTTTATTCTCAAGAAACGACATGCTTACCTACGCTTCATAGAGAATTGTACATTTTGTTAGAGCAACAGAACCAGTCGGGGCAGATTGAACTGGTAGGCAATTTCCTCCCAAAGTATTCGGCAATTATTAAAACCATTAACCTTCTACTTTTCCCATTTTGTTGCAAAACAGAACTCCAAACAATCTCCTTTGAGGTTTCCGGGTGCAGAGGGGGACATTGATCGCACCGTATTGCGCAGCTTGCATGTAAAAGACCAGGTGTGTGACTGTTTATTGGGTTTTGGAGTAACTGCAATTTCCCCTATGGCAATTTCACCCTCAAATAGGCTTTCGTTTCAAATCACCGTTATTTTTGCCGATTGCCGTCAATTTCCTCTCCCTTGTGCACTCTCACATTGTGTGTGGTTGAAAGAATGAAAACAGACCACAGTTTTTCCCTGGCTCTCTATTGTTTGTGATCCTGTTTTGACCGTATTCTTGGTGTATCAAGACATCTTTTGAGAAATACTGGTATATACTGTAGAGACATTTAGATATTCTAATGAAATGTGGTCTGTTATTGGTTCTTCTATTGCAATTTGTTCAAAAGCTCTGCTCATCAGATCTGTAGAGGCCATAGATATGTAAAGCCATTGCGTGTGTGCGTCAGACTTTCATACAGTTATGTTGGAAAGGATTTAGGCCTATGTTGCCTAGTGCAGAAAAACAACTATTTCAATATCATTACTTTACTCAATGATATTGAAACAGTTGTTGCTCTGCACTAGGCAGTAAGATTCCTTTCAACATAGGCCTAATTCCTTTCCAACATAACTGTATGAAAGTCTAACTGACGCACACACACACACCAAATTGCTCCCCTGTCTCTCCGTCTCCAGCTATGTACCTGTCTAACCCACGAATGAGTGCTCTTTACTAGACCAACAGCAGGCCATGGCCCACAGTAAGTAGGCAGTTACTGTGGCAACCATCCCTGCACCTGTGGCAACCTGAGCCTGTCACCAGAATTTCAGAGAGCGAGAGAGCGAGAGAGAATAAGGAAACTTAACTGACAAATACCCTGCATTACGGTGCAGAAATTAAGGTCAAACAATGTTTGCGTGGATGTGATAGATTAAAGCCACAGTAAGCGTAGCTCATAACTCACTCCTGTCAAGCTTCAAATAGGGGGGTTCAGCTAGCAGGGCTACTCTGCCGCAGCGCGCTATTACACTATCTCCCATCAAAGCACAATCCGAGGTGCCACGTAGGGAAGGAAGGAGGGCGAGAGAGGACTTCTGAAAAATAAATAGATATTTATTTACTTCCCTTTTACACCAAGACAAAAATCGGACAACTTTACCATGCTGTCTTCTTTCTACCGCCTTTTCTTTATATCTGAAAGGTGAAACCGGTATCAAAGCAACTACTTTTATTTCCGCCAAGGGAGATATTCATGACAGCGGTATTATGTTTAAAAGTCCCGCCAATGCCTCAGTATAAAACGTTTATTTTCATCATACCGGCTTTGGCACACATTAAATCATGAACATTGTATTGCTGTCTGATATCAAAAAACGAAGCAGCCTGGACAAAATAGCAACGTTACCTGCTCTTTTTTCTGCGTTAAAAAAACCCATCCGTTTAAACATGTATTCAGGAAATGTCATCCAGAAAACCAGGCAACTAAAAGCAACTTTCTAGACAATGTCAAATTTGGTTCATTTGCAAGCCTGTTACCTAGCTATCTAGCTGGCTAGCCAGCTCATAATTACCAGAACATATCTGACAATGTTTTGAGTTTAACTGTAGTAAACGTTTTATTCATCATAAGAGGACAATTAACACATTACTAGTTGATTACTTACTAATTATTTACAAGTACAATGAGATAAAAAAAATAGTAGCCAACTTACTGTTATGAATGTAAAGAACCGAAATTTCAAACACAATACAACCAGGTATGTGGATAATGCATTTAAAATCATTGAGGATGACACAAAAAAAGTTTGAAAAAACGTATTTGCATAGTGGTCCTCTTAAATAAAATATATCTAAACGTATACCAAATCAAAGTCGAATCAAATCAATGTTATTTGTCACATGCAAAACAACATGTGTAGTAGACCTTACCGTGAAATGCTTACTTACAAACCCTTAACCAACAATGCAGTTCAAGAAATAGAATGAAGAAAATATTTACTAAATAAACTAAAGTAAAAAAATCTAATCAAATCAAAAGGTAACACAATAAAATTGCATGACAATAACAAGGCTATGTAAAATATAAAAGGTGGTACCGGTGTCGTGTCAATGTGCCAGGGTACAGGTTAGTCGAGTCAATTTGTAAAGTGGCTGTGCATAGATAATAAACAGCGAGTAGCAGCAGTGTAAAAAAAAAAGCAGTGTTTGGGTGTCAAAGGGGAGGTGTCAATGCAAATAGTCTGGATGGCCATTTGATGAATTGTTCAGCAGTCTTATGGCTTGGGGGTAGAAGCTGTTAAGGAGCCTTTTGGTCCTAGACCTGCCACTCCGGTACCGCTTGCCGTGCGGTAGCAGAGAGAACAGTCTATGACTTGGGTGACTGGAGTCTTTTACAATATTTTGGGCCTTCCTCTGACATCTCCTAGTGTATAGGTCCTGAATGTTAGGAAGCTTGGCCCCAGTGATGTACTGGGCTGTACTTACTACCCTCTGTAGTGCCTTGCGGTCAAATACTAAGCAGGATGCTCTCGATGGTGAAGCTGTCAAACTTTTTGAGGATTTGGGGACCCATGATAAATCTTTTCAGTCTCCTGAAGGGGAAAAGGTGTTGTTGTAACCTCTTCACAACTGTCTTGGTGTGTTTGGACCATAATAGTTCATCGGTGATGTGGACACCAAGAAACTTGAAACTCTCAACCAGCTCCTCTTCTGTCCCGTCAATGTTAATGGGGGTCTGTTCGGCCCTCCTCTTTCCTATAGCCCACAATCAGCTACTTTGTCTTGCTCACATTGGGGGAGAGTTTGTTGACCCGGCACCACAATGCCAGTTCTCTGACCTCCTCCCTATAGGCTGTCTCATTGCTGTCGGTGATCAGGCCTACCACTGTTGTGTCATCAGCAAACTTAATGATGGTGTTGGAGTCGTGTTTGGTCATACAGTCTTGGGTGAACAGGGGGCCCCCAGTGTTGAGGATCAGCGTGGCAGATGTGTTGTAGCCTACCCTTACCACCTGAGGGGCGGCCCGTCAGGAAGTCCAGGATCCAGTTGCAGACGGTGTGGAACGCTGAGCTGTAATCAATTAACAGCATTCTCACATAGGTGTTGCTTTTGTCCAGGTGGGAAAGGGCAGTGTGGAGTGCAATTGAGATTGCATCATCTGTGGATCTGTTGGGGCGGTATGCGAATTGGAGTGGGTCTAGGGTTTCCAGTATAATGGTGTTGATGTGAGCATTCATTTCATGGCTACCAACGTGAGTGCTACGGGGCGGTAATTATTTAGGCAGGTTACCTTTTCTTTCTTGGGCACAGGGACTATGGTGGTCTGTTTGAAACATGTAGGTACAGACTCAGTCAGGTAGAGGTTGAAAATGTCACTGAAGACACTTGCCAATTGGTCTGTGCATGCTTTGACTACATTTCCTGGTAATCTGTCTGGCACCGCGGCTTTGTGAATATTCAAATGTACAAATGTCTATGGAGAGGGTCACACAGTCGTCCGGAACAGCTGGTGCTCTCATGCATGCTTCAGTGTTGCTTGCCTCCAAGCAAGCATATAAGGCATTTAGCTCATCTGGTAGGCTTGTGTCACTGGACAACTCGTGGCTGGGTTGTAGTCTTTGTAGTCCGTAATAGTTTTCATGCCCTGCCACATCCGATGAGCGTCAGAGCCAGTGTAGATGGATTCAATCTTATTCCAGTATTGACGCTTTGCCTGTTTGATGGTTCATCTGAGAGCATTTCTTATAAGTGTCCAGATTAGTATGCCGCTCCTTGAAAGCGGCAGCTCTAGCCTTTAGCCCGGTGTTGCCTGTAATCGATGGCTTCTGGTTGGGATATGTACGTACGGTCACTGTGGGGACGACTTTGTTGACAAACTTATTGATGAGGTGGTATAATCCTTAATGCCATTGGAATGAATCCCGGAACATATTCCAGCCTGTGCTAGCAAAACAGTCCTGTGGCGTAGCATCCACGTCATCTGACGACTTCCGTTTTGAGCGAGTCACTGGTACTTCCTCCTTTAGTTTTTGCTTGTAAGCAGGAATCGGGAGGATAGAATTATGGTCAGATTTGCACAATGGAGGGCGAGGGAGAGCTTTTTATGCTTCTCTGTGTGTGGAGTAAAGGTGGTTAGCTGCACATGTGACATGGTTCCACATGTGATATGCTGGTAGAAATGAGGTAAAACGGATTTAAGTTTGCCAGCATTAAAGTTCCTGGCCACTAGGATTGCCGCTTCTGGATGAACATTTTCTTGTTTGCTTATGCCCTTATACAGCTCGTTGAGTGCTGTCTTAGTGCCAGCATTGGTTTGTGGTGGTAAATAGATGGCTATGAATAATACAGATGAGAACTCTCTTGGTCAATAGTGTGGTCTACAGCTTATCATGAGGTATTCTACCTCAGGCTAGCAATTTCTCTCGACATCTTTAATATTAGACATCGCGCTCCAGCAGTTATTGACAAATAGACACACACTCCAGCCTGTCGTCTTTCCAGACCTAGCTGCTCTGTCCTGCCGATGCACGGAGAAGCCAGCTAGCTCTATATTATCTGTGTCGTCGTTTAGCCTCGTCTCGGTGAAACACAAGATATTACAGTTTTAGTATCCCATTGGTAGGATAGTCTTAATCGTAGATCTTCTAGTTTGTTTTCTGATGATTGCACGTTGGCCAATAATACGGAAGGTAGAGGTGGTTTACTTACTCGTCGGTAAATTCTTACAAGGCTCCCTGTCCTCCTCCCCCCTTTTCTCCGTCTTTTCTTCACACGGATGACAGGCATTTGGGCCTTGTCTCAACAAAGGAGTATATACCTTTGTGTCAAACTCATTAAAGAATAAATCTTTGTCCAGTTCGAGGTAAGTAATTGTTGTTTTGATGTCCAGAAGCTATTTTCGGTCATAAGAGATGGTAGCAGCAACAGCATGTACAAAATGTGCTACTAACAATGCGACAAAACTAACTAAATATCACAGTTTGTTAGGAGCCCGTAAAACGGCAGCCATCCCCTCCGGCGCCATTATAAGTTATTAACACTGTAGGCCTGGCTGCACGGTAGACCTAGCTTATTAGGCATTGGGTTATACATGCATTGCCTTCAGAAAGTGTTCATATTCTACATTTATTTTCTCACCAATCTACACACAATACCCCATAATGAAAAAGTGAAAACATGTTTTTAGAATTTTTTGCACATTATTGAATACACAAATATCTAATTTACATAAGGGAGGACCAAAATGTACAGAATGGTTACCTGGAGGGAAATGGGGAGGGTCATGCTTTTTCAATTTCAGTCAAGGGGAGGGTTTAGTATTATTTTAAATCTAGTCCAGGGGAGGGTCATGTAATTTGTAATTTATGACGTTTTTTAAAATTAGTTGCTTATTAGGCTATATATTGACGTGTGCCCGATGCCGGCTCTTATCTCTGATTCTTCGCTGGGTGCGCAATATCAAGTGCTATTTAGTGTAGTCACAATCAAATGATCCATAGCCTAGCATAGAGCAAAGTTATATTTCTAAGTTAGCTGTTGGGATGATGTAAATAAAACTAGGCTGCATTACACACTGCAATGTATATTCCATCCCTGAGCCCCTGCTCTGCTTTTGCTGATCAAAATGTTTTTCTGTGCTGCCAAACCAATGGCTCTGCTGTGCAGGCCTACAGTGGCAGTTCAGGAGAAGAGTCAAAAGCTTCTTTCAGAATGTTTCATTAGGCCTAAAGTAGAATTGAAAAATTCACTATATTGCGCGCAGACTAACCTATAGCGTATGTTCTGTTGAGCCTGAAATTTGATAGCTTGCTAATTACTACTATAATGGAATTTTATTGACTTTTTCCACATTTTCTTCCATTACAGCCTTATTCAAAATGGCTTCATCAATCTACACACAATAATGACAAAGCAAAAATAGGAAAGGGTTCTGAATACCTTCTGAATGCGTTGTATTTTGCTGAAGGGAGAGCCATCCATTTCCATTTCAGAGCAGTCCATTTTCTCTATGTAACCCTTCCTATATATAACGTTCACTCTCTAAGTAGTCACATCCCTGAGTCAATACTTGTTAGAATCCCCTTTGGTAGTGATTACAGCTTTGAGTCATTCTGGGTAAGTCTCTTCAATCTTTGCACACCTGGATTGTACAATATTTGCCCCTTATTTATTTTCAAAATTCTTCACTGTCTTCTTGGTAAGCAACCCCAGTGTAGATTTGGCCTTGTGTTTTAGGTTATTGTCCTGCTGAAAGGTGAAAGGTGAATCTCCCAGTGTCTGGTGGAAAGCAGACTGAACCCGGTTTGCCTCTAGGACTTTGGCTGTGCTTAGCTCCATTCCATTTCTTCAAGCATCGTTTTGAAAAATATTTGAAAAACATCATTCCACTTTGACATTATGGGGTATTGTGTGTAGGCCAGTGACCAAAACATCTAAATGTAATCCATTTTAAATACAGGCTGTATGTAACACAACAAAATGTGGAAAAAGTCCAGGGGTGTGAATAGTTTCTGAAGTCACCGTATAACACATTTTAAAAAAAGAACAGGATGACATTGTCATAGCTTAGACCTTTGAGCAGGACTCCCTCAGTAGATCAGCAATCTCAGACTCCTAAACTGAGCTAGATGATGGTTTGATGATGGTGATGCCAGATGATGATGATGCAGTGGATGCCAGATGATGGTTTCGCGGTTGGCTTGCTGGCTCTGACGTTATCTTCAGCCTCTCGATCTGTAGCCTGTGATGCCAGGTTTTGGTGATGGATTTGGCTTTACTGGCCCTGATGTCGTTCTCAGCTCAGCCTTTCTTTAGCCTGGACTTCGTACTCCTCCACAACTAGCGTGTAGCACCAACTTGGGTGATGCCTCTGCTGCTGCTACAGTGCAAAAAAACAATCCCACCACACATCAGTCCAGAGAAGTAGTCATCCTCACTACGAGCTCTCTGCCATTTACATTATGCAGTCAGGCCTCCTTGATCAAAAAGCAGCTGATGCTGAGATTTTTCTTTTAAATGCAAACATTGTAGCTAGCCAGCTGGCCAGACCAAACAGGGCAACCTGCAATCAGTCCTGCAACTCTCTGGGTAAAAACAACCAGATATACTGTATCCAATCGACAACTCAATGACTTATCAAAAAAACAAAAAGCTGATAAAAAAAACATAAAAAAAAAACAAACAGATGTATAAATAACGAATGCTGACAAGAAAGAGGTAAAAAAAAAATTATCATATAAACATTGCCCCTTTTTTTTTTACAGGCAGCATACCATGAATCCTACCGTGAATCCTACCGTGAATCCTGTGTGAAATAGTTATTATATCCCCAGGTGGTGGACAGAGGTGCTGTAAACACAAAAATAAAATGAATAGAACTGTCGTCCCTATTCAAGTCAATGATGGCGTAATGGGTGGATTGGCAGCCATTTTGAGTGTACCCATGCCTAGGTTAAAGCTGACAAAGGTTAAGACATCGGGATTATAATATCCCATAATTCTTTGCAACAATGGGACCAGCTATGCTAGTGGCAACGACGCTGATGCCAAATTTGTGATGATGTTGTCTTAACCCGTATGTTTTCGCACTAGGCCAAAGCCAGGATGTCAAAGCAGGAAGTTAACCCTTCAATCTGTGCTGTGCTTTGTTGAGTCATGACAACAAATGCACTCCATAGGATACCTGCACAATGTCATAAAACAATTCAGTTCTGTTAGACTTGCCAAGCCATGTGAGAGACAGGCTGTGTCCTGTCCATGCTAAAATCTGTGTGATGTATGACCCTCTATTCCTGCTACACTGTGATGATTAAACCTCATATTTACACCCATTGTCTTCTTCAGTGGAAGCTATTCATTGTTCTGATAAGGTCACACACGCCCACTCACACACACATGTGCACGCACACACACACAGGCACACATGCTTCAGCACACACACACATACGTGCACCCACACAGAGAGACACACACACACACACACACACACACAGGCACACATGCTTAAGCACACACACACATACGTGCACTCACACAGAGAGACACACACACACAAACAACACACGCAAACACACACGCACACACAGCTACAGTTTGTGTTATTTGACGCCACCCTGAAAAAGAGAACACCCGTGTGGCTCGTGATAAAGTGGAGGGAAAATGACCTGAAGGGCTTCTCTATTTAACTCATATAATTTGTAATTAATTAACACTTACAGGGTGACTTACATGATTAATTAATCAACACTTAAAGGTTGATTTTCCTGCATATTCAGCTGCTCTCTGATTGCCCAATGTTTCAGAAGCAGCCACTACTGTGCCTTTAACGCTGATGCTGCTGTAACCTGGCTCTAGCGGCTGGCGCTTCTTCTTGCCTCAATCAGGGGTCGTAAATAATGACTGGACATCAAAGCTGGCAAGAAGCTGTTCCCTCCCGGATTAATTTGGCTGTTAAAAGTATGTTTTAGCCTCTGGACTGGAGGCGGAAGTGGGGAATATACATGGCAACAGGCCAGCCAAAGTGTGAGAGCGAGGGTGGCAGGTCTGCATACACCATACACATAAGGGCTTTGGTTTGCTGGTACCCCCTATATATAGGGTGTGGTAAAAATGTGTGTGTATGTGTGTGTGTGTGTGTGTGTGTGCGACTGTGCAAGTGTATGAGTGGGCGTGTGTGAGTAGGCGTGCGTCCTCATCAAAATAATAAATAGCATCATCTGAAAAGGACAATGGTGTAAATATGAGGAATAGAGGGCCATCCATCACACAGACTTTAGCACGGAAAGGAGACAGCTTGCCTCTCATATGGCTTGATAAGTAAAATACTGCTTTCACATAGGATTTATAGGATTTTGCCTGGGCAGTGTTTACATGCAGCCAGGTCACCTGTGGTACAAGTCAGTATTCGACGTCCATCCATGTTTGATGACGTCGGGAGATGACCTGGAACCGGCCACTAGGGGGCAACAGTGAGAGCTGTTACCTTCAAGTAGGTTTCAGTTTGCTAAGCATCTGCCTCTGACTCCAAAGGTTGAAAGTTCGAATCCAGCGATTGAAAGTTGTTTCAGATATTTTTGTTTTGAGCCTATCCCAAACCTTAACCCTTGACTTAACCATTTGGAGTTAATGCCGAACTTTAAGAATTTGGAGCTAATGCCTGAACTTAACACTAATCTTAAAAATGTGGAGTTAATGCCTAAACTTAAACACTTCAACATTGTACGTTTCGAACAACTTCTAAATTTAACATTTGAGAGACATGGATGAATGTCTAATTCTGACGTTAAACTGTGAGATCTGGTAGTTTATGACCCCCTGCATTTGCATTTTATACCTCCCGTGCGCATGCCGGCATGCCGGTGAGGAGTGGTAGTAGTGGTGAGCAGATGTGGGCGGGAGTCTATTTTAATAAAATCCATTGAATATACCCGATCAAAAATAAAGCCCTTATTAATTAATTTGGGAAGGTCCTAAGAAACATAACATGATAAAAATGTATTTTAAATCAAATGGAATGGTATATTTTGAGTTTCATTATGTTACATCCATATTCATGAAATCAATAGTGAATTGTTTTGCTCATTATAACAGACAAGACACACCTACCCGGATAACAGTCAACACACTTACAGTACATTTTGCAGTAAGAATATAAAGGAACATGACAGAATAAAATACACAGAATGTGACACTGTGACACGCGAAAGCGCTGTAATATAAAAGAAGGGACATTGTAAAACAGAGTTCAAGCCCATGCTTTTTTTGTTCCACGTTCCATCTCTTTCATACCCTCACTCCACTTTGTTAGGGAGCAGGCGTTAGGTCTTGCATTGAGAGTATATTCATTCTGGCAGCGGTAGAAAATAATGGTAATCCTATTTTCAAAAGCATGTGAGTCTCGTGTTCGTATTTCATAACCACCTTTTGGAGTTGCCTATATGAGATCAAGCAAAAATAATAGGCCTACGCTTGATTTAGGCTACATTATTGCATGCTAAATGATCCTGATCAGTCATAGATGAGCAAAACAAATAGATATGCTATACCACCTCCACGTATTTGTCCAGCCAGAGAACTAACCAAATAGCCTATAGCTACAGGCGGAGATTCTGTGAAACAAAACATCTTAGTCAACTAAGATCCAACTACGAGCAACTAAGATCTCTGCAAAAAAACGTCAAAACGAATGACAGATTGCTTGAGTTACAGTATCTTAGACAAATTCGGACTATTTTGAGTGTATACTGGCTATTTTTTTTCTCTCCAAATTTTTCAAGCAAATGTCTATTAAGGAAATATGCGAGCACACTTGTGTCCGCCTAACCGAGCCCCGAACTTAAGCACGCTGACGCCATTAGTATGAAACGTAGCCGTAATGCTGAGGTGGCAATTGGCACGCACTATGCTCGCTCTTGATGGTTGCTAGGCAGCGCCAGTTAACCCCCCCCCCACCCCAACCCCCCCCCCCCCCACCACAGTTCTAAACTTTGCCAGACATGTCACTTCTCCCATGTCTTCGCATAGCCCACCACTAATCAAGCACCGTTTCCTTAACTACAACCGCATAAATCCATCAGTAATTACTGTGGGAATAAATATCACTGAAGGACTCAAATATTGGTATAAAGTAGGCTAATTCAATTTAAGGCATGTTGTTTACTGAAACTCCCAAAGTCATCCAATCTTTGTAATACATTTTGGTCAACTAGGTGTGGTCAACTAGGTGATAATATGAGCATCATTTTGATTGGGGACAGTACCATGGCGCTGCTTTGAGACAAGCACGGGGGAATCGTCTTGATAAATTAATCAGTGTCCGTTTTTTTTCTTCCACCGAATCTCCGTTTGGATAGTGGTTAGCTAAATTGAGGTGAGTGCTGCTCGTGGTCATCTTGTCTAGTTGGCTCGTTTATTAGAACATTTTGCCACCATTGTTATGCAGTGTAACTGTGCCTTGAATGCTGAGATGAATATACTGATAAAACCTTATCCGAGAGAAGTTTACGAGGTTATCAAAACGTCCCACCGGGGTAAGCCTACACAAAACACAGTCCTTATTATGTGTTTCTAAAATCCCCTATTGGAAAAATTAATGGTGGAATAAAAAAAATCCCAGTTTGACCGCTAGGTTTTATGGGTATTATGACACCGCCACTGTGGGGCTGTATGGAAGAATCCCAACTGTAGACCAATCACCGATGAAAGGGCGTAGACTTTAGCTACCTACTTCGGCTAGCCTCCCAAAAAATGTTGTATGCCCGAAATGTCCAAAAGAATGAACAAAAAAACGTCACAAAATGTCATCCGAATATATGCACTCTTCCAAACTATGGTAAAGTTGGCTAAAAAAACTAACTATGAAAGGGATATAACAGGTAAACACTATTGGGGGAAATACCACAGTGTGCCATGACAGCAGCAAGATGTGTGTAACGGTTGTCGTCGGGAGAAAGAGAGGACCATGGTGCAGCGTGGTAAGTATTTATTGTAATTTAATAAAGAATGAATACTGAAACAAAAACAATACACGACAAACGAACAGTCCTGAACGGTGCAACAAAACACAGAACAGAAAATAAACACCCACAACTCAAAAGTGAAACCAGGCTACCTAAGAATGATTCTCAATCAGGGACAACGATTGACAGTTGCCTCTGATTGAGAACCATACCAGGCCAAACACAGAAAATCCAAAAATTATAGAAAAAAGAACATAGACAACCCACCCAACTCACGCCCTGACCACACTTTAAACAAAGACATAACAAAGGAACTAAGGTCAGAACGTGACAATGTGTGACCCGTTGCCACAAGAAAAGGGCAACCAGTGAAGAACAAACACCACTGTAAATACAACCCATATTTATGTTTATTTATTTTCCCTTTTGTGCTGTTTGCACATAATATGACATTTGTAATGTCTTTAATCTTTTGGAACTTTTTTGAGTGTAATGTTTACTGTTCATTTGTTTTTTTATTTCACTTTTGTTTATTATCTAGTTTGCTTGCTTTGGCAATGTTAACATGTTTCCCATGCCAAGAAAACCCTTCAATTGAATTGAAATTGAAATGGAATTGAGAGGGAGAGATTATCTCATACATCAGCCTAGTAGGTGAAGCAATTTCATCTCAACTGAGGTTTTAACATTGTATTCTGTCTCTTTTACTCATGCTGCCTCCCTTTCTCTATTAATTCTCATCCGGTGTCTTCTCATCCTTTTCTCTCCATCTCTCTCCCTCAACTATGTCCTATGTTTCGTCCTTCCTCTGCCCCCTTGCATGTAGGTACCCAGTGGGATGATTGTGTTCATTAGAAACACATAACCTGTTGTTGTTTTAATCGTCGTCATCGCTGTTTGTAGAATTCCTCTGCCATTACCGTACATGGCATGGTTGATAAACAGCTTAGACTGTTGCATTGGGGTGAGGCCAAATCACACATACTCATACACCTGACATTCACAGACATTATTATCAAGCAG